>NW_026873133.1:0-13991 GCF_032173495.1 Musca vetustissima | reverse complement strand
ACTTTATTCAACTTTTCAGTTACGTCCTTGTTGAAGCTATATAAAAAACTTAACCGATTTCAACAACACCTTACAAAAATCAATTTACTCAATTCAGTACTCTGTGCAAATGTTTGTCACAATCGGACAAACATTGAGAGATTGGTTCACCAACCACATAAAATCGGACGAAAGTATATATGGAGCTATATCTAAATTTGAACCGACTTTAACGAAATTTTCCTTACGTCAATCTGCATTCAATTGTCTCAATTGCACAAACAGTGGATGTTTGGTCCATTATTTACATAAAATCGGACGAAACCATATATGTGAGCAATACCTAAATCTGAACCCATTTCCACAAATCTACACATATACCATTTTGTACCTAATTTAATACGTTGTGCACAATTTTGCCTCAATCAGACAAACACTTAGCGTTTGGTGCACCATGTACAAAAAATTGGACGAAAATATATATGTGAGCTATATATAATTATGAACCGATTTTCTCCAATTGGAATAAGGTTCTTCCTTGGGCCAATAAGTGAGCTGTGACAAATTTGTGACCTGTACGTAGTTTACAATTCAACATCAACAGACGGACCGACCTGTATAAATCTAAAGGAATGATGGGTCTATCTTGTTTCCTTTTGCCTGTTTAATACATATGCAACAAACCCTATGCCACAGTGTGGTGAAGGTTATAAATAGAATGACAAGCCTAGAAATTGATCCTTGTATAATGTGTATTGGGTTATAGATGTAGATTATATATATTAGATTTGGGAAAAAGAAATCCATTATTTTTTCGGCAGATTACTGTACTGATAAATTTCTCGTAAAGTATCGACGAAACAATTTCAGATTTATGCTCGTCGGAAGGGAAGTTTTAATGAATTAGCCATACAGTCCGAAATTGCAAAATATCTTTAATGATAAATAATTGATATGTATACTTAACATGCAAATTTTCAATTATCTAATTATAAGTGTATAAAATTGCGATCTCTATCTTTATTTTAACAGATAGGTAGACTTGACTACATTGATATAGAATGTTATTTTGATCAAAACAGCGGTGCAGGGTATAAATGCAAATAGTGCACAAAACTTACCAAATAAGTTTCGTTATTTTGCATCAGATTTGGATATAATTCCAATATATATTTTCAGATGAAAATTTGGACATCACGCTTTGCTGCAGCGTACCGAATGACGTATGTCAAGTTTTCTTCAAATAGGCCCAGATTTAAATATAGCTCTCAGACATAATTTAATGTACCTCATTGCTATGTAACATTTCCAAATATAAATATCCCTGCAAACGTACAGGGTTATCTATTTCGTGGGTTAAAAGGTATGGAATTCGACATCTGTCAAATTAATTTATTGAATACAATTTTATTCCCTTGACCACAATGTGGTACAGGGTTTTTGTCGAGGAGATATACACGTGCTTCCTTTAAGGGAACCCCACCCATTCTCGATTTTAATTTTTCAAGATTTTCAATGGGCTGGTAAATCAATACCAATGCGTTTTAAGGTTTGTAACTTTGCACATATATATTTGAAGATTAAAAAGGAAGAAAAATAATTTACAAAAAAATTTTGTTGTTGTTTTTTGTGATCAAAGAAAAGTCCTTATTTTTGATGGCGGGCATGATAACACCTCACTGGAACATCGGAATCCGAAAATTCCAACGGTGTTAGAAAGAGTACATGTCTGGCTCTCGTATGAACTAGGATTATTGACTTCGCTCTAAAATTAACAAAATGGCGGACCTTTGAAAAAATATTTTTGGAAAATCGCCGATTTTTGACCAAAAACCAAGGTAAAAAATTAGGAAGATCTTCACCGATTGGCTTTATCCTAGTTCATACGACAGCTATACACTCACAGAGAAACGTGTAAAAATTTGAAATCGATTGGGTTATTAGTTTTTGAGTTATCGTGCCCGCCATTCGCAAAAGAGAAAAACGTGTTTAAAGTTTGAGAAGCCCTTTAGCCGTCACTTGATGCTGACACAATAAATCGGCTATATCTTCAAGAGTTCTTGAGATTTTCACTTGAAATTTTGTAGGGACATTCTTGAATCAGTGTAGAATCGAATTAAAACAAAAAAAATTTTTGACCCCGAGAATGGGGGAGTCGGCATGTCCGTCGAAGCTCTCTTGTGAGCAATTATAATTTGAACTGAATGAAATGTATATATATATATAGCTCCCAAATATATTTTCATCCGATTTGATGTAACTGATCAAAAAAAGCCTATGTTTATTCGAGTCTCGCGAAATATTGCATATATATTTTGATCCGTTTTCATCTTAATTCTGTACCAAAGTATGTACAATTACGACGATTTTTCCCGCAACGTCCCAACATAAACATAGAATAACTGACTTTTGTTAAAATATTTTCATTTTCTTAAAATCGGACGGAAATATATATAGAGGTGTATGTAAAACTGAACCGATTTTCACATCACATAATTCTAGATTTAAATCAGTACGCTATCCCAAAATCCAAAGATATATGGAGACTTTGGTGCACTATTTAGATAAAATCGGACGAAAATATATATGGGAGCTATATCATAATCTGAACCGATTACCACGAAACTTTGCACACGTCTTTCTATACTTAATTCAGTACGCTATGCTAAAATTCGTGCAAATCGAAAGATTTTGAGGGACTTTGGTGCACCATTTACCTAAAATAGGGCGAAACTATATATGAAGCTATATCTAAATCTGAACCAATTTTCACAGAACTTAGCACACGTCCTTCTAGACTTAATTCAGCACGCTATACCAAAATTCGTGCTAATCGAGAGATTTTGAGGGACTTTGGTGCACTATTTACCTAAAATCGGGCGAAACTATATAGGGGAGCTATATCTCAATCTGAACCGATTTGTACGAAACTTAGCACACATCATTTTAGACTTAATTCAGTACGCTATGCCAAAATTCGTGCAAATCCAAAGATTTTCAGGGACTAAAGTCCGTCAATCGGACAAAAATATATATGGGAGCTATATCTAAATCTGAACCGATTTTTCCCAATTTCAATAGGGTTCGTCCTTGAGCCAAATAAATGAGCTGTGCCAAATTTCAGCCAAATCGGATCATAAATGCGACCTGTACTTTGTTTACAATTTAACATCAACAGACGGACGGACGGACATGCATAAATCGTCTCAGAAAGTGATTCTGTGCATATTCTCAAAAGGAAACATGGGTCTATCTCGATTCCTTTTGCCTGTTACAAACATATGCACAAAGACATAATACCCTTTACCACAGTGTGGTGAAGAGTATAAATATCAAATCCAACTACAAAACCAGTGAGCGGAGCAGTATAGTCGGACGGAGCCGACCATATGATACCATACACAACTCGCACGAAAATCGAACTACCTGCTCTTCTAAATTCTAAGTTGGGGAAATAATTCGCGATATTTACACCCTCTTGCAAATGTTTTCGGTTTAGATCATCCAAAAGTTATTATATAATCATCACCGAAAATTATAGACATTGTGCTTGACCATACCTGGATCCTCATGAAAAATTTCAAAATATATTACCGCCCTCTAGGGTGGTAATGGGTTACTAAATAATATCTGAATACGTAAGCACCTGTAAATACTTAACTGTAACTCCCACACCGATTACAAACGATCAATTTAAAGGTCGACCACCTCTCTTGTATATTTTGTCAACTTCTCGGGTCTATGCCCTTCAGGGGTAAATATATACGCTATAGAATACAAATTTTGTAATTTTTCACACAAAAGTCAGGGTCCATTTGGCATGCTTATTCTTTGTAGGCATGCTTATTCTTTGGCTCGATCCCCTTCTTCATGTTTGGGCTATACTTAAGGCCTCTGGAGCGACCAGAAAATCAGACAAAAATAAAGTTTTTGGTCCATTTCATCCCCTAACTAGTAACCGATCTTTACCAAAACAATAGGGGTCTTCATTGGGCAGAACCCATCCTACTTGCAAAATTTCGTGAAGATTGGTCCATAACTGTGTTTACAAATTATAATGGACATATGGACGGACGGACACACATGTCTAGATCGACACAGCTAGTCGAGATATGACGATCGATAAAGGTGGGTCTAGGATCAATATTTCGCGGCGTTACAAACTCTTGAGCCTGCACAAAGCTATAATACCCTGACAACATAAATAGTGATTTTGCCACAATCACATGTTGTGCTTTATGAAAAGCTAATGGTTGACAAAATCGTCCAACCATACAAGCAATTGGCAAAATTGTGAAAAAATTAAGAGACTGGAGTGGCATGTGCGTTCCGCTGAAAATATCAGTGCAGTAAGTGAAAGTGTTCCGAAGACCCTAATGTGTCGATTCCTTCTCTTTCTCACGAACTAGGACTGTCTTAAGGCACATTATGGCGTATTTTGCAGTTGGAACCATATTACATGCTGGAAAAGGACCTTACTTCTTCGTAAACAACAATGGAATGACTGTCAATTCGGGGCATTATGGTCATATGATAACCGATTTTTTTCCTGCTACTGAAGAATATGTGGTTTCTACAAAACGGCGCCACATGTCACACATCTCAAGCGAATATGACTTTATTGCAAGAGACATTTCCTGGCCGCGAAACACATTGGTTAAGCAGATAAAACTTCAACTCTGGAGCACTTTGCTTTAGATGCCCCCAAAATGTATCAGAAAATAGTCGAAACCTCAAAAGAATCAATGCTTACAACAGTTAGTGTTCCACATACAATGCAAACGTTAAAATTTTATTCACGATTACTTTTAAAACCACGAAATGCATAACCATGTACTTTTGTGCATACTTATTTATATGAACATACATGTTGATTCATACATGTGTTGTATATACACAACACAATAAAAACAAAACGTTATGTAAATTGACAAGGCTAACATACAAATGCGCATTACATTGTAGCTGGTAATTACAAATTCCTATAGTCAATTGTAAGGGATTCAGTAAAATTACTGCCATCATCACGACCACCACTACCGCCGCAGCTGCCATCATCACCACAATGATCAACGTTAGCATCCGTAGTAAATTTATCGCCCTTGCAACTTATCAGACATCACTGTACTGTGTGTTTGCACTCCATATCTGCTTTACAACGGGAAGTGCTAAAAATTTAATGTCATTTTACGCGCGAGGCGTTGTGAGCAAAAAGAAGAAAAAAAAAAACACACCAACAACAACAACAAATTGTTCAATGTGAGGTTATTGATTATATCAATGTATACATAGGAAGTGCAGAGGTGACATATGAAGAGACTTCAACATTTTATATTTATTGACAACAACGTAAACAATATTATTTTGGAAAACGTGTTTGCAAAAAAGCGACTGTTGTTGTAATTTTCGTGGGTATGTGAAAGTAACAACTACTGTTATAGTATGCTTTTAATATTATTACCATGGTAGTTGCACAAAAATCAGAAACAAAACCCAGATGAAAATTTGTTGGTAGACAATATTGGAAATGTCACTAGAAAAGTCAGCAAAAATTATAACAGGTAAAGACGCGTTTAGACTATACCCCAATAATATCTTCTAACTACTAACCAGATCCAAAAGTTTTGACAACACAGCAGGAAACTAAAACAAATAACCATGGAAATAACTAATTATGAAAAAATATTACCAAATCAAAATCACTCAGGAGTAAAATAACAAGAACTATTATGTTTTATCGGGTATTTTTATACCCAAACTAGCTGGACCCGTGGCACTTCGCTGCCCCTACTAAAGTTATCAACGTTAAATTTAAATAATATATAGCTATGATAAAATAGCAAGCAACATATATGCAGCTGCAAAATATTCTAATTTAAATTTTAAAACCAGTGAGCGGAGCAGTATAGTCGGACGGGGCCGACCATATGATACCCTACACAACTTCTACGAAAATCTAACTTTCTGTTATTCTCTTTTCTGTGCTTGGACAATATTTCGCGATATTTGCACACTCTTTACCGATTAGAAGTCAACAATATTATTCAATATTCAGTACAACCCTTCTAATGTATTGGTCATATTCCCTTCATCGAGGGTTTGGGCCATTATTGCGGCCTCTGGAGCGAGCAGAAAAACCGACAACAATTTAGTATTTGGTCCATTTCATCCCCTAAATATTAAACGATCTTTACCAAAAGCAATAGGGGTCTTCATTGGGCAGAACCCCAGAACAGACAACCCCAGAAACAAACAGTGTTTTTAACAAACTGATAAAAATTCAAAAATGATAATGTCAATATTTTTATACCCTTCACCACACTGTGGTACAGGGTATTATGTCTTTGTGCATATGTTTGTAACAGGCAAAAGGAAACGAGATAGACCCATGGTTCCCTCAGAGAATATGCATAGAATCACTTTCTGAGTCGATATATGCATGTCCGTCCGTCCGTCTGTCCATCTGTTGGTGTTAAATTGTAAACAAAGTACAGGTCGCATTTATAATCCGATTTGGATGAAATTTGGCACAGCTCATTTGTTTGGCCCAAGGACGAACCCTATTGACATTGGGAAAAATCGGTTCAGATTTAGATATAGCTCCCATATATAATTTCGTCCGATTTCATGTAAATGGCGCCCCAAAATCCCTATATATCTTTCGATTTGCACGGCATTTAGTATAACGTACTGAATTGAGGCTAGAGTGATGTCTGCCAAGTTTCGTGGAAATCGGTCCAGATTTAGATACAGCTCCCATATATAGTTTCGGCCGATTTCATGTAAATGGTGCACCAAAGTCCCTATATATCTTTCGATATGCACGAAATTTGGCATAACGTACCGAATTGAGCCTAGAGTGATGTCTGCCAAGTTTCGAGAAAATCGGTCCAGATTTAGATACAGCTCCCATATATAGTTTCGTCCGATTTCATGTAAATTGTGCACCAAAGTCCCTATATATCTTTCGATATGCACGAAATTTGGCATAACGTACCGAATTGAGCCTAGAGTGATGTCTGCCAAGTTTCGTGAAAATCGTCCAGATTTAGATATAGCTCCCATATATAGTTTCGACCGATTTCATATAAATGGTGCACCAAAGTCCCTATATATCTTTCGATTTGCACGAAATTTAGCATAACGTACTGAATTGAGCGAGTGATGTTTGGCAGAGTGATATTTGTCATGTTTCGTGAAAATCGGCCCAGATTTAGATAAAGCTCCCATATATATTTTCGTCCGATTTAATGTAAATGGTGCACCATGGTCCACATATATCTTTCGATTTTAACTCCCTTATATTATAGATTGATTTCAAGTAATTGACGCACCAAGGATCCAATATATGGTTAATAGGAACAAAACGTACCGTTGAAATCGGTTCATATTCGGATATAACTTCCATATATATATATTCGCCCGATTTTAAGTAAATTGGACATTAAACTCCTCATGTTAGTCAGATTGACATCATATTTTGCACAACGTACAAAATTGAACATAGAATTACATATTTGCGTTTTGTAGAAGTACAGACATAGCCCAACGGATGTCCTATTGATATTTGTTTGAAGTCGATTCACAGTAAGATAAATATCACATATTTTATTTCATACAATTTCATGTTAATAGTCCTGTTTTATATAACCACAGTGGTGAAGGGTATCATATAGTCGGCCCCGTCCGACTTTACTACTTTCCTTACTGGTTATACCCTTCACCACTCTGTGGTACAGGGTATTATGTCTTTGTGCATATGTTTGTAACAGGCAAAAGGAAACGAGATAGACACATGGTTCCTTTTGAGAATATGCATAGAATCACTTTCTGAGTCGATTTATGCATGTCCGTCCGTCCGTCCGTCTGTCCGTCTGTCCGACCGTCTGTAGATGTTAAATTGTAAACAAAGTACAGGTCGCATTTATGATCCGATTTGGATGAAATTTGGCACAAGTCACTTATTCAGCCCAAGGACGAACCCTATTGAAATTGGGAAAAATCGGTTCAGATTTAGATATAGCTCCCATATATATATTTAACCGATTTAATGTAAACGGTCCCTATATATCTTTCGATTTGCACGAAATTTGGTACAGCCTAATCATTTAGGTCTAGAATGATGTCTGCCAAGTTTCGTGAAAATCGGTCCAGATTTAGATATAGCCCCCATATATAGTTTCGTCCGATTTCATGTAAATGGTGCACCAAAGTCCCTATATATCTTTCGATTTGCCCGAAATTTGGCATAACGTATTGAATTAAGCATAGAGTGATGTCTGCCAAGTTTCGAGAAAATCGGTTCAGATTTAGATATAGCTCCCATATATAGTTTCGTCCGATTTCATGTAAATGGTGCCCCAAAGTCCCTGTATATCGTTCGATTTGCACGAAATTTGGCATAACGTACTTAATTGAGCCTAGAATGATGTCGGCCAAGTTTCGTGAAAATCGGTCAAGATTTAGATATAGCTCCTATATATAGTTTCGTCCGATTTCATGTAAATTGTGCACTAAAGTCCCTATATATCATTCGATTTGCTCGAAATTTGGCATAACGTACTGAATTGAGCCTAGAATGATGTCTGCCAAGTTTCGTGAAAATCGGTCCTGATTTAGATATAGCTCCCATATATAGTTTCGTCCGATTTCATGTAAATGGTGCCCCAAAGTCCCTGTATATCGTTCGATTTGCACGAAATTTGGCATAACGTACTTAATTGAGCCTAGAATGATGTCGGCCAAGTTTCGTGAAAATCGGTCAAGATATAGATATAGCTCCTATATATAGTTTCGTCCGATTTTATGTAAATGGTGCACTAAAGTCCCTATATATCCTTCGATTTGCTCGAAATTTGGCATAACGTACTGAATTGAGCCTAGAATGATGTCTGCCAAGTTTCGTGAAAATCGGTCCTGATTTAGATATAGCTCCCATATATAGTTTCATCCGATTTTATGTAAATGGTGCACCAAAGTCCCTATGTATCTTCGATTTGCACCAAATTTGGCATAACGTACTGAATTGAACCTAGAATGATGTCTGCCAAGTTTCGTGAAAATCGGTCCTGATTTAGATATAGCTCCCATATATAGTTTCGGCCGATTTTATGTAAATGGTGCACTAAAGTCCCTATATATACTTCGATTTGCACGAAATTTGACATAACGTACTGAATTGAGCCTAGAGTGATGTCTGCCAAGTTTCGAGAAAATTGGTCCAGATTTCTATATAGCTCCCATATATAGTTTCGTCCGATTTCATGTAAATGGTGCACAAAAGTCGCTATATATCTTTCGATTTGCACGAAATTTGGCATAGCGTAATGAATTAGGTCTAGACTGATGTAAGTCAAGTTTCCTGAAAAACGGTTCTGATTTAGATATAGCTCCCTTTTATTATAGATTGATTTTAAGTAATTGACGCACCAAGGAACCAATAGGCTGATAGGAACAAAACGTTCTGAAATTAGTATAACCTAACCTGTGACAAGTTTGTTTGAAATCGCTTAATATTTGGATAGAGCTTCCATATATATTTCCGACCGATTTCAAGTAAATTGGGCATCAAACTCCTCATGTTAGTCAGATTGACATCAAATTTTGCACAACGTACAAAATTGAGCATAGAATTACGTAGTTGAGTTTTCTAGAAGTACAGACATAGCCCAACGGATGACCTATTTATATCGATTTACATACCTTTGTCCCATTGTAACTAACGAATGACATGTTTATGGATAGATCTAGGTAGATTCACATTTAGATAAATATCACATATTTTATTTCATCCAATTTCATGTAAATAGTCCTGTTTAATATACCCATAGTGGTGAAGGGTATCATATAGTCGGCCCCGTCCGACTTTACTACTTTCCTTACTGGTTTTTTTATATGTATAGATGTTGGCGACAATGAACAATATCTAGAAACAAGTGCTGATATTAAAATGTAGGCGACAAAAATAATAAAATAAAACATGCTACTCATTAGAAGTGCGAGGGCAAAAGCTGTACTAAGAAACGGTTATTTGCTGATAATTCAACACCATAAAATTGTTGCTTGCTTTACGTTTTTATACCCTACACAACTATGTTGTCAGGGTATTATAGCTTTGTGCAGCCCCAAAAGTTTGTAACGCCGCGAAATATTGATCCTAGACCCACCTTTAAGTATACTGATCGTCATATCTCGACTAACTGATCTAGACATGTGTGTCCGTCCGTCTGTCCATTATAATTTCTAAACACGATACAGGCCACAGTTACGGACCAATCTTCACGAAATTTTGTATGTAAGATGGGTTTTGGCCAATGAAGACCCCTATTGTTTTTGGGAGAGATCGGTTAATATTTAGGGGATTAAATGGTCGAATTTTTCTGGCCGCTCTAGAGGCCGCAATTATAGCCCAAACACCGCGATTTTTCGCATGGAGAAGGGGATCGGGCCAAAGAATAAGCATGCCTTTTTTGATAAAGATCGGTCAATATTTAGCGGGTCAAATAGACCCTGACTTTTGTGTGAAAAATGACAAAATTTGTATTCTATAGCGTATATATTTACCCATGAAGAACAAAGACGCGAAAAGTTGGTAGCACATCAAAGACGAGTGGTTTACCTTTAAATTGATACCAATTATATTGTCGTATGTACTACGATGTGGGAGTTACACTTAAATATTTACGGGTGCTTACGTACTGATATAGAGCTGATCGCTATGAAATGTTCCATGAGGTTCCAGTAGTGGTCAAGGACAACGACTATAATTTTCGGTGATGATCAGATAATAATTTTGGGATGAAAACTTTTTTTCGAGTCGATCTATAGGCCACAATTATGAACCGAACATCACAACACAACCCACGGTCAAGGGAATCTGGACAAGTAATTAGAAGGACTGTGCTGAATATTAGTAATATTCGGAATATATGCCAGTGTAAAGAAGAGCTGCTATTGACCTCTAATCGGGCAAACTATCAAAACTATCACGAAATTTTGACAGGCTCGGAATAAAATTCCGAAGAAAGTTAGATTTCAGTGACAGTTGTGTAGGGTATCGTATGGTCGGCCCCGTCCGACTATACTGCTCCGCTCACTGGTTAAACATTAGATTGTAACATTAAGGAATTAAAATAAATTTGGGTTTCAGTTAAGAAAATTAAATTCAAAAATTCCAACATAACCAGTAGGCAAAACGTGGATTTTAATGGACATCATTTATCGGAGAAGTTGAAAATATATAGTCGGAGCAAAATTTAATGACAATTGACCCACGTTTACGAACTCTATTGATATTTATTAATAGCTTAAGAGTATACAGGCCCCTATATATTATTTTTTTATTTCATCATTATCCACATAAATTAAAAATTAAATTAAAATTATAAAAAAATATCTCTACTTATATATTTTTATATCTCTGAAGTTTGTGTTGCGTGTACATTGTGGTGTGCAACATTCGTTTAGAAAAGTCATGTGTATAGGTCCAATTAGTTGTAATAGATCCTATATAAAATCCCCCCGTTTTATTTTTAGGCAACCTTCCAAACATCATACGCTTTACCATAATTACACATGGTTAATACTTTCATTGCACGTAACGATCAGTATACTTATGGTGGAGGATATCAAAAGTTTGACCAAACTTTACACGTTTTTCGCTTCTTTAAATCTTATAAATTCTTATAAATACAAGAAATTAAATGATTTGGGCGTGAGGTTTTTTATAATATTTTATATAATCTTAAGTAAAAACTCACCAAAATATGATACAGGTAAACAAGGTTGTGAAAAGGCCATAACCCGATAATACATCTTTGCGAAATATATACGAAGCGCCATTCCAAAAATTTGTCGATATAAATTAACATTATTTATTCTGTATCCTTTGTAATATTGCATAATTTGTAAAAGGTCGCATTTTTTGGTAAGTCTTCGATTATCGACATTTTAAGTTATTTGTCACATTTATAACAAATTAGCTATAATTTGTCTTTTGCGGTTTTAATGGGCTAATAGAAATCAGCGTCATCGATGACGCTGCTTGATTTTCAATAATTTACAACTTTTCACCACACATTATTTTAAATAGTATCCAATATAAGAAAAAAATCATAAATAATCATGTTATAAGTACACATTTTATTTAAACGAATTACATTACTATACGTAAATATTAATACTCATTTTTTAAGTTTTCCAAGTCCACCATGGTGTCGAGGGTGATGCCGTCGATTCACAGAAAAACTTCTCGGACTTCCAAAATTACCTCTGGGACGACCTACTGGCCTTTGATGTACATTATGTAGACCGCTATACTGTACCTGGGGACGATTGAATATTTTTACCATGATGCTGAGACACTACGAGACCAATGAATAAACCCGCAATCATTAGCTGTAAAATGAAATAATTATTTATTTAAATTGTTTTATGTAGAAAATATTTTAAATTGTATTTTACAAAAATCTTCGCTATTATAGTACTATAATGTAATTTGATTGAATGTAAAAATGTAAATGTCGCTTGTTTCAACATATACATACTTATTATATTCTACCTGTATCCGCAAAAATGTGTTTCCATGAAATTGTTGACGTCATATTACGAACATCTGTTACCACAATGTTTCGGAATATTATTACAAGCAGTGAACATAAAATACAAATATAAAAGACCAAGATCTGCGATATACTAATAACTAATAAAATTTGGCATTTAATTGCCTCTAGAGCGTTTTTGTCGCTCCAGAAGCTAATTTACATGCCGAACATAAAAAATAGGTTTTTCGGTCCATGTCATGCCATAAGTATTATCGGACGTGGTTTGTCGAAACCGATGAGCCGGTATTAGAGAAACCATCGCAGTCACCAGACCTAGGTAACAAATTTAGGGCATTAAAATAAAAATAGGGGGAAATGTTGATTAATTGCGAAAGACTTGTGGATTCCATCTCGCAGAGATACCAATGGGTGTTAAAAATTAAAGGAGCTTCAACCAAATATTGAAATAGTATGATTTAATTATCAATGTTTCGGAGTAGTCCCTACAGAGCAGTACCACCCGTACCCCCCGAAATTTTATGAAATAAGTTTAGTTTTGAAACAGAAAAATGGTAATTCTATTAGAATTTAAATTTATACATATACAAGATGAATGTAACAAAATTTTAGACGAAATCATAATAACACTGGTAGATAATATGTCAAACCCCATTTAAAGTTAAAGAAGAGTATAAATTGTGGATAAAAAATTAAAAATCGCTTAATATTTTCATTTTTTCTTGTACGTTCAAAAGTGTTCGAATTGGGTTGTTTTTCTGGCCCACAGGTTTCTTGTATCGTATATTCAGATTCAGCAAAAGGTGATTTTTGTAATGTGGGAATCTTATCTTCAAATAAAGGAGGGTGCGGAAAGGGCAACCACCAAGTCCCAAAATTACTTCTGTCACACCTTCTTACAAATTGGAAATATGCTTTTGAATGCTTAACCGCCCACGAAAAAATTGAATATGCGATGATGAGGACTCAGGACTTTATATCGAGCATGAAAAATGTTTCAAAACTTTTAGAACATGTTACGGACAGACAAGCTTCAGATATATTGAGAGAACAAAATTATACAGTTAAAGTGGCCATTGAGATAATTTTATTGTGTAAAAGGGAAGACATCGCCTTGAGGGGAAGTAAAGCCCACTGATTACTGTAGTTAGACGTTAACATAGATAATGTTTGGAGATTACACCCAAAAATTCAGCATACCAGAGTCCCAGAATACAGAAGAAGATAATATAACTAAATTATGAATATGTACAAGCAGAAGTCTACTGTTAAAGAAGTGAAAACTGCTGTATTCTTATCGGTTATAACTACGAGTATGCCTCTCATTTTACTTAGCCACACAATCGTTTAAATTAACTGAACAACGGAAATTCTTTACGACATTCTTCTTAAATATTCCCTCTTTTCCAATTAAATTTTTATTCTTCTGTTTCTGCTTTTCATTTCTTGTGC
>NW_026873132.1:0-14259 GCF_032173495.1 Musca vetustissima | reverse complement strand
GATAGACCCGTGGTTCCTTTTGAGAATATGCATAGAATCACTTTCTGAGTCGATTTATGCATGTCCGTCTGTCCGTCTGTAGATGTTAAATTGCAAACAAAGTACAGGTCGCATTTATGATCCGATTTGGATGAAATTTGGCACAGATCATTTGTTTGGCCCAAGGACGAACCATACTGAAATTGGGAAAAATCGGTTCAGATTTAGATATTGCTCCCATATATATTTTCGCCCGATTTAATGTAAACGGTCCCTATATATCTTTCGATTTGCACGAAAATTGGCACAGCGTAATGAATTAGGTCTAGAATGATGTGTGTAAAATTTCATAAAAATCGGTTCAGATTTAGATATAGCTCCCATATATATCTTCGTCCGATTTAAGGTAAATTGTGCAACAAAGCCCCTATATATCTTTCGATTTGCACGAAATTTGGCATAGCGTACTAAATTAAGTTTAGAATGATGTGTGCAAAGTTTCGTGGCAATCGGTACAAATTTAGATTAAGCTCCCATATATAGCTTCGTCCGATGTTAGGTAAATAGTCCACTAAAGTCCCAGGAAATCTTTTGGTATAGCGTACTGAATTAAGTCTAGAATGATGTGTGCAAAGTTTCGTGACAATCGGTCCAGATTTAGATATAGCTCCCATATATATTTTCGTCCGATTTAAGGTAAATTGTGTACAAAAGTCCCTAAATATCTTTTGATTTGCACGAAATTTGGCATAGCGTACTAAATTAAGTTTAGAATGATGTGTGCCAAGTTTCGTGGCAATCGGTACAAATTTAGATTTAGCTCCCATATATAGCTTCGCCCGATTTTAGGTAAATAGTCCACTAAAGTCCCAGGAAATCTTTTGGTATAGCGTACTGAATTAAGTCTAGAATGATGTGTGCAAAGTTTCGTGACAATCGGTCCAGATTTAGATATAGCTCCCATATATATTTTCATCCGATTTAAGGTAATTGGTGTACCAAAGACCCTATATATCTTTCGATTTGCACGAAATTGGGCATAGAGTACTGACTTTTGGTCTAAGTCTAGAATGATGTTGGAAAGTTTCGTGAAAATCGGTTCAGATTTAGATATAGCTCCCATATATATTTTCGTCCGATTTTATGTAATTGGTGCACCAAAGTCCCTATGCACGAATGTTGGTATAGGGTACGTTGGTCAGCTAAGTACTTCGCGTTTTTACAAGAGACATTTGGGTTTGAAAGGTTTTTTGTATAGAAGCAATAGCTTCTGGGGAGAATATCCCAACAAAAAACTAAGGGAACTGATGAGGATCAGTGGCGTGATCCGAAGCTATAGTCTTCCCTGCCTTACCCCTCGGCAATCAATGTCATACATTCCCCAATAATAAATAGTTCTTTTTTATAAAAAACAAAATACAAATGGTATCCCAAATAAACCACCAACACTACTGAAGTACTGAATTAAGTCTAAAATGATGTTGCTAAGCTGCGTGAAAAGATCCATAGCAAGGCCGAATGACACAACGTACTGAAGTAATATAAATTAGTCTCTGGCAATTTTCCCTGAAATCGGTTCAGATAAAGATATATAACAAAAACGCGTCGTCTGTTGGGATACATATGTAGAATATACCCAAAGTGGTGAAGGGTATCATATAGTCGGCCCAGCCCGACTTTACTACTTTCCTTACTGGTTTTACTTAAGGTTTGTGGGTCCTTAGGTTGACCCTGGCAGCGACTTAGCTTACTTCAGCCTTAGTTAAAACCACTCGTTATAGGGTCTTTCCAAAAAATATATATTTTATAGTTAAAAGGAAAAAACATTGATTTAGCTACACAATATAATTTAATATAGATGTATGCATTTCTATGTGTGTACTAACAATGATTCATATTACACTTTAATACATATATTTAATAATCTCGATAATTTTGGATTCAGTATAAATCAGAAAACGTCGAGTAATGATAGCTCATTACTTAGATCTTAGTCCGCATTTGGTCGAACAAACTTGAGAAGCGAAATATTTTCATTTATTTCTCAAATTCTGCCGTTTCAAAGCAGATTTTTCTTCTTATTTTATTTTTATATTTTTCTGAATGTTTACTATTTTTTCAAATGCTAGGTTTTTAAAATTGTTTGTTCCTCTCTGTAATTTAATACTAATATAACATTTTGTACAGTACATCATTTATTATACAGAGTTCTGCCTTTATAGGGAAGATTGCAAAAATTTAGTATTTTTAATGCAGGTTGTTACAAAATCCTTATTAGAGAAATTGTTCGTATATCATCTACATAAAGATCCCGCCCATTATTCATTACATCGAAATTCGCGGCAATGGGGTTAGATACACAATTAGAAATAAATAACAGTACTGTTTTGGTAGAAATCTTAGAAACATTTGCGTTTAAAAGTGTCAACAATATAGTGCATGTGTTGTTCAGTGCCTTGGTTCACTTATTAGTACAATTCAAATAAACATTCGCTGTAGTATAGGTCTATGTAGGGATGGAAACTATATTTCTGTCATCATTTGGAGTTCAGATTTTCGAAAAATATGTCCATAAAACATTCTATTTGTCATAGTTACATATAAGTAGTCTCTACCTTTTCCGATGTAAACTATACGTATTTTATTTAATATGTTATAGCTGTTATACATACAAAATGTCAGTACCCTATCTCTACCCGTTCTGTCGTAAACAATATTTAGAACCGTAGGAACTAATGTAAAACAAAACTGCGAAAACATTATTTTTCATATAAAAAGCCTTGTACCAAATTCTATATACACCCGTACCGCCGTATACAATGTGTTGTACTTTTAGAAAATATGTATGTATAAATGTTTATGGTCATAGATCCAGATAAGTATTTAATAACAGGTTCCTATCTTTATCCGTTCTACCGTACCCAATATTTAGTACTTGTTGGAACCTTTAAGTACAATTTAACAACTTTTTGGCGTATTCTATTTAGTTTGTAATAGACAAATCACAGTAGTATTTTGACCATTTAGTACAAATTCCCCATAAACCCAGCCTTATCACACGCCTATGCACTAACACTAACCAACATTCAAAATATCAAGATTCGTTTGGGAGTTGATGATCAGTCAGTCACTTATAACGCAATTATATATAGACTCTTTTATATTTTATATATCCTATTAACTTGTTGATGACGCTGTGAGTAATTATACCTTTCTTTTAGAAGCCACATACACGAATTCCAAACTCTACCACTTCTTATCGTTCAATACCCATGTACAATTTTTAGTAGTTTCCAGGCATTTTAAACCCCATTTAATAAGAAACTTCATCACTACACTATTTTGTTTGAATACGAACTTTTTCCAAAATATTCCTATTTCTAAAAATATATATATGCATATCATTATATGTGAAATAATTAAGCAACATACTATGATTCAGATTTTTATCTATACCGTTTCAGTTGTCATTTAATATTTAGTACCATTTTAGTACTAATTTCTGAAAAGTATGCACAGCGAAGTATTTGTAATAGTTAAACAACGTAGTACATTTTATAACCACTTTAGTAATAATTTATAATAGTAAAAGCCATATACAAAGATTCCGGTTTCTATCTCTATCGGTTCTATTGTAACCTAATATTCACAACTTTTTAGTACATTTTTGAACTAATTTTCAAAAAATATTTTTGCCCATCGTTCTATTTTTAATATCTTGAGTTAAATACCATGTTTCAGATATCTACCCGTATTTGTCCCATTGGAATATAATATATAGTACTGTTTAGTACCTTAAGTACTAATTTCCAAAAATTTTTCACAAATACCCCTTCGCCTACCCTTGACAAAGCTGTATACCAAATTTCAGAGTTCTACTTCCAAACGTTCCGGCGTAATACAGTTTTAGTACTTTTTAGTACCATTTTAGTACTAATTTCCAACAAATATTTTCGTCTGGTCGTTGATGATCAGTCAGTCACTTATAACGCAACTCTTTTATATATATATAGATGACTCTGCTTGCGTTGTTAGAAATGTTGGTTGTTTCTGAGTTTGTATATCGTTAGCTAAAATGCAAAAAGGCGTAACTAGCAAAAAACTTTTTTGAATGAAAACTATAAGCATGTCATGTTAAATGGAAAAGTATGCCCGGCAGGGTGATATTGCATATGACGAATAATAGACTATAATTTTTTTTAACAAATTTAGTTATTTAGTTTAATGGCAGTCATAACAATTAAGTAAAAACGTGAATTTTTTGTTAGTTACGCCTTTTTGCATTTATCAAACAAACCCACTTGTAGTTACGTCTTTTTGTGTTTTGTTATAGAAGCCCCTTTTTTGACCGCAGACGTGTAAAACTTTGTCAACACATGTAGTTTATTGACATTCACAATATTCATTCAAAAAGTCAATTTTCAATTTTTTGTTAGTTACGCCTTTTTGCATTTTAGCTGACGATATACACCTAAGTCTGTTTTCACACGGTAGATTGGTTCCAGAAGAAGCCGTGTAAAAAAAGACATTGATCTTATACATAAAGGGAATTCCCCTAAATTAGTGCTATTCACATTTGCTTTGACCAGTAAAATTGTTTGTACGCGCTAAAGGGGAATTCACTTAAATCTTTAAGCTAGTGTTCGCAAACTATCGATATCGATGGTTTCAGACGTTTTTCTTTCATAAATACTTTTTTGTGATATAAACATACTTCGAAAAAATTTAAGTATATAAAATTTCAAATCGTGCTAAATGGAATAAAATCGTCTAAAAAATTAAAAATATTCAATTTTCAAACCGTGTACAAAAATACCGTGTAAAAACAGACTTAGGTGTAATATGCAAGCGACAACAACCACAATTAGCAACGTAACGGAGTCAGAATGTAAACAAAGATCAACGACCGACTGCTGTTGAGACAAATTCTGACCTAGAATTAGTTGAAGAAAAGGGAATAGGCAAAAATTAGAATAAGAAGAAAATAGGGTTGTCAGCCGTGACAATTTAAAAGAAAAGGTAGGGATGCCAAATTAGAAAAATAATAGTGGGGAAAATTTATAAATAAGGGCGAATATAAAATGTATAAATTATTGTAAAATTAAAATAAAATATAAATAAATAATAGGTTGTTCAAGGTAGTTCCACTTCTTGAAGATCTCTACTGATGGTTCCACCAGCCAAACCTTAAAAACAAGCCAAACCCCTTCATTTAAAATTAATTTCTATGAAATGGACATTCTGTTTCTTCCACTCATATTTGGCAATACAGAGTGCAAAATATCCTTTTTACGTTAACTGTAAACTGTTCAGAGTGTCAGAAGAACAAATTTAAATATGCACTTAAGAATCTGATGGTGGTTAATATTAGATTAAAGCTTGGTCGATGCTGTGGTAAATTATTTATTCGTTCTGGGTTCGTATTTAGATCACATGAGCTGGGCAAAATTTCCTCTTGCGCGGGCCTTATGCAACTACAAAAAGTGATAGAATCTTCGGCGTTAGACCAATATTTAATGGAAATACTTTAATCCATTTCTTTAAACATGTCTTTATATTTTATTACACTTCTAAAATAAATCGAAATTTAAATCAGTAAGGGAAGTAGTAAAGTCGGACAGGGCCGACTATATGATACCCTTCACCACTATGGGTATATTAAACAGGACTATTAACATGAAATTGAATGAAATAAAATATGTGATATTTATGTAAATGTGAATCTACCTAGATCTATCCATAAAGTATGTAAATCGACTTCAAACAAATATAAATATGTCATCCGTTGGGCTATGTCTGTACTTCTAGAAAACGCAACTGCGTAATTCTATGCACAATTTTGTAAGTTGTGCAAAAATTGATGTCAAACTGACTAACAATTTACTTGAAATCGGGAGAAAATATATATGGAAGATCTATCCAAATATTAAGCGATTTCAAACAAACTTGTCACAGGTTAGGTTATACTAATTTCAGAACGTTTTGTTCCTATCAGCCTATTGGTTCCTTGGTGCGTCAATTACTTAAAATAAATCTATATTAAAAGGGAGCTATATCTAAATCTGGACCGAATTTCACGAAACAAGGCAGACATTACTCTAGGCTCAATTCAGTACGTTATGCCAAATTTCGTGCAAATCGAAGGATATATAAGGACTTTGGTGCACCATTTATATGAAATCGGACGAAACTATATATGGGAACTATATCTAAATCAGGACCGATTTTCTCGAAACTTGGCAGACATCACTCTAGGCTCAATTCAGTACGTTATGCCAAATTTCGTGCAAATCGAAGGATATATAGGGACTTTGGTGCACCATTTATATGAAATCGGACGAAACTATATATGGGAGCTATATCTAAATCAGGACCGATTTTCACGAAACTTGGCAGACATCATTCTAGGCTCAATTCAGTACGTTACGCCAAATTTCGTGCAAATCGAAAGATATATAGGGACTTTGGGGTACCATTTACCTGAAATCGGACGAAATTATATATGGGAGCTATATCTAAATCTGGACCGATTTTCTCGAAACTTGACAGACATCACTCTAGGCTCAATTCAGTACGTTATGCCAAATTTCGTCCAAATCGAAGGATATATAGGGACTTTGGTGCACCATTTATGTGAAATCGGGAGAAACTATATATGGGAGCTATATCTAAATCAGGACCGATTTTCGCGAAACTTGGCAGACACCATTCTAGGCTCAATTCAGTACGTTATGCCAAATTTCGTGCAAATCGAAAGATATATAAGGACTTTGGGGCACCATTTACATGAAATCGGACGAAACTATATATGGGAGCTATATCTAAATCTTGACCGATTTTCTCGAAACTTGGCAGACATCATTCCAGGCTCAATTCAGTACGTTATGCCAAATTTCCAAAAATTTTTCACAAATACCCCTTCGCCTACCCTTGACAAAGCTGTATACCAAATTTCAGAGTTCTACTTCCAAACGTTCCGGCGTAATACAGTTTTAGTACTTTTTAGTACCATTTTAGTACTAATTTCCAACAAATATTTTCGTCTGATCGTTGATGATCAGTCAGTCACTTATAACGCAACTCTTTTATATATATATATATAGATGACTCTGCTTGCGTTGTTAGAAATGTTGGTTGTTTCTGAGTTTGTATATCGTTAGCTAAAATGCAAAAAGGCGTAACTAGCAAAAAACTTTTTTGAATGAAAACTATAAGCATGTCATGTTAAATGGAAAAGTATGCCCGGCAGGGTGATATTGCATATGACGAATAATAGACTATAATTTTTTTTAACAAATTTAGTTATTTAGTTTAATGGCAGTCATAACAATTAAGTAAAAATGTGAATTTTTTGTTAGTTACGCCTTTTTGCATTTATCAAACAAACCCACTTGTAGTTACGTCTTTTTGTGTTTTGTTATAGAAGCCCCTTTTTTGACCGCAGACGTGTAAAACTTTGTCAACACATGTAGTTTATTGACATTCACAATATTCATTCAAAAAGTCAATTTTCAATTTTTTGTTAGTTACGCCTTTTTGCATTTTAGCTGACGATATACACCTAAGTCTGTTTTCACACGGTAGATTGGTTCCAGAAGAAGCCGTGTAAAAGACACCATTCTAGGCTCAATTCAGTACGTTATGCCAAATTTCGTGCAAATCGAAAGATATATAAGGACTTTGGGGCACCATTTACATGAAATCGGACGAAACTATATATGGGAGCTATATCTAAATCTTGACCGATTTTCTCGAAACTTGGCAGACATCATTCCAGGCTCAATTCAGTACGTTATGCCAAATTTCGTGCAAATCGAAAGATATATAGGGACTTTGGGGCACCATTTACATGAAATCGGACGAAACTATATATGGGAGCTATATCTAAATCTGGAACCGATTTTCTCGAAACTTGGCAGACATCATTATAGACCTAAATGATTAGGCTGTACCAAATTTCGTGCAAATCGAAAGATATATAGGGACCGTTTACATTAAATCGGTAAAATATATATATGGGAGCTATATCTAAATCTGAACCGATTTTTCCCTATTTCAATAGGGTTCGTCCTTGGGCCGAATAGGTGACCTATGCCAAATTTCATCCAATTCGGATCATAAATGCGACCTGTACTTTGTTTACAATTTAACATGTACAGACAGACAGATGGACGGACGGACATGCCTAAATCGACTTAGAAAGTGATTCTATGCATATTCTCAACAGGAACCATATGTCTATCTCGTTTCCTTTTGCCTGTTACAAACATATGCACAAAGACATAATATCCTGTACCACAGTGTGGTGAAGGGTATAAAAATCATTTTTACTTTCACAATTTAGACCTGAAGCTGGCTTACAAACAGAAATACTTTCTCTGGTATTTCATTTCGTTACTATTACTAAAGTTAGAATGGATAAACAACAACATTGGGAATTGTTAGAATGGAATAACAAATGCCTTCACACATGCATAAGGTCAACAATTTATAATAGGAACGTATAGGGACGTAGGTATAGACAGTTGAGTGAAGAGAAGCGTAACTAGAAGAAATGCATTTTCGTGAAAAGCCTTAGAATTTGTAGGGTATAATATAAAACATATTCATCTGAGTAAAGTGTGGCGAATAATGGAAAAGAAACGCTGCACAATAGAAGTAATATATCTACTGAAAGCCTTAAAGTAGAACGGATCGACTTTACGATATCCTGCATTAAGTTATTACAAACAAGAGGTGTGTTTAGCACGGATTTTAAGTGAAAATTGTATTTCTTCCCTACTGTTCAATTTTGCTCCACTTTTTATGGTACCTACCAGATTTCGGTATTATTGGGAAGGTTGGGCATGTTTACCAACCAAATTGACTGTGAGATCCGTATTTTTTGGATTCCTAAGTCCCTCCATTGTCGATAGTTGGTAGGTTATAGCAATATTTCCCAATAGACAAATCATGTATTATTTTCTGCAGATGGGAACATTTTATATGCATCGCAGGGTTTCTGAAGTGATTATTTCAATAACAAACGGATAAACTGTAGAGAATATTAAAAACATGAACCAATTTTGTCTTGCTTTGTGTAATTTGGTCATACTTTTAATTTGTTCCTTTTTGGTAATATCTGTTGCTAAGCGTTCGAATATAAATAACATTTTAATAGAACGCACGTAGAAAATCTACAGAATAACAAGTGAAAAAGCGTTAAGTTCGGCCGGGCCGACCTTTGGATACCCTCCACCATAGAAATACTGAAAAATTGCTGAATAAAAATATAGGGAACATACATTTAACTACAATTCTACCAATCGATTGTTGTAAACTAAATAGAAATTTCAGCAATTTCAATAGGGGTTTTCCCTAAAATCTCAAAACCCCAAAATGTTGACATAGTAGGGTTAAGCATTTGTATAAAATCCTGAAAATACTCCAGTATAGAGGGCAAATTTATAAGAGGCATACTAAAGCGGGACCAATATTGAACGCGTTGTGAAGGAATTAGCGAATACTTGGTGTTTTCAATATATGTAAGAGGTTATGCCCGATATAGCTCAAGTTCCAAGCGAATAATTTAGTTTTGAATCCCAATACCGTGCATCACGCTAAATATTAAATATGTAGGATGTTTTATATAGGACCTGGACCCAAATGCGGGTCGATATAGTTCATTCTAAAACCTCACGTTCTAGTTTTTATGTCGATATCCACCAATAGAAAAATGATTGCAACGTATGGCTAAACCGACTAAATCGTTTTAGAATTCCATACTAGGCAGGGTATGAACTGCAAATTTCGTCTACAGAATATCCCCCATTCTATGGTGGAATAAAGCTTTATGGGTATAACCCCAACACACGGAACAAATTAGCGAACTATTTTAATATAAACAAGTGAAAAAGCGTTAAGTTCGGCCGGGCCGAACATTGGATACCCTCCACCATAGAAATACTGAAAAATTTTTTAAATGAAAATATAGGGAACATACATATAACTACAATTCTACCGATTGTTGTAACCAAAATAGAAATTTCAGCAATTTCAATGGGGATTTTTCCCTAAAATCCCAAAATGTTGACATAGTAGGGTGAAACATGTGTATAAAATCCTGAAAATACTCCAATTTAGAGGCCAAATTTATAAGAGGCATACTAAAGCGGGACCAATATTAACAACACTGCGTAGGAATTAGCGAATACTTCGTGTTTTAAGAGGTTATGCCTAATTATTGGCCGATATAGCTCAAGCTATATATGGACCAATGTGTATAATTTTTTGCGTAGATATTGGTCACTAAATAAGAACTCGATGTACAAAATTTCAGCGAATTCGGTTGAAAAACTCGCTCAAGATCCCCAAAATACCGAAAATTGGGGGGTACCCTTATATGGGGGCTATCCGAAAAAATGAACCTATATTTATATTTTTTGGCGGGGAGATTTGCTACCCAATAAGAACTCAAAGTACCCAATTTCAGCGAATTCGGTTGAAAAACGAGATCCAGAACCTCAAAATACCGAAAATTCGGAGGTACCCTTATATGGGAGCTATGCCTAAACGTGGACCGATATATCCCATCTTCAAACTTCACCTGCCTGCAGACAAAAGAGGACTCTATGCAAAAGTTTGGCGATCTATCTCAATTCGTTTAGACGCTAGAGTGATTACAACAGACGGACAGACGGACATGCTTAAATCGTCATAGAATTTTACACTGATCAATAATATATATACTTTATGGGGTCGGAAATGATTATTTCGATGAGTTACAAACGGAAAAACAAAACTAATATACCCTCCATACTATGGTGGAGGGTATAAAAATGGGGTTATATGGGGACTACCTCTAAAATGGGGTGAATATTAATAATTTTTGGTAGGTAGATCTTTTACCATATACGACTACAAAATTGCAATTTGCAGCGAATTCGGTTGAAAAAAGAAACGCTCAAGAACCCCAAAATACCGAAAATTGGGGGTACCCGTATATGGGGGCTATCAGAAAAATTGGACCGATGTTTATAATTTTTAGTTTAGATATTTGACACCAAATAAGAACCCAATGTACCAAATTTCAGCGAATTCGGTTGAAAAACGCGCTCAAGATCGCCAAAATACCAGAAAAATGAACCTATATTTATAATTTTTGGTGCGAACATTTGCTACCCAATAAGAACTCAAAGTAACAAATTTCTGTGAATTCGGTTGAAAAACGAGATCAAGAACCTCAAAATACCGAAAATTGAGGGGTAGCCTCGTATGGGAGCTATGCCTAAACGTGGACCGATATATCTTCGAACTTGACTTGCCTGCAGACAAAAGACGACTCTATGTAAGATTTCGGCGATCTATCTCAATTCGTTTAGACGCTAGAGTGATTACAACAGACGGACATGCATAAATCGTCATAGAATTTTACGCTGATCAAGAATATATATACTTTATAGGGTCGGAAATGAATATTTCGATGCGTTACAAACGGAAAAACAAAACTAATATACCCTCCATACTATGGTGGAGGGTATAAAAAGAATTTTATTTTATTGCCTGCAGGTTATGTGATTGTATGATTACAACAATATTAAGTGGTGTATTTTATGTTTGCCGTGTTGTTATTTTTACAATAACCGAGGTTTACGTGTTGACTGTTCAAATTGAAGCACATTTACAATTTTGTAAATGTAAAAACATACTGGACAATTGAAAGAAGTGCCATTTTAATATAATATTTTAGAGAAGCGTAAATGTGTTCTACCATATCTATCTCGTATTTGCCTTTTAGTTATGAAAGACTGTGTCGTGCAAACAATGATTACCCTATTGACAATGTTTTCTATGGCACCATTGTGGCGTATGCTTGTTGCTTTCAAATATCCTACCATACCCCATACGCTCCACAGTGCCCAATTTTACTCAAACAGCTAATAGAAATAGATACCATCACACCTCAAGGCATGTATTTATTATATTTGTTATTATTATATTACACACTACCTGCAATTCAAAACGCGCCTATTTAACATTCTCAGCAATGAGCTGTGTGAGTTGCTTCCACTTATGTTCGAAATTACCCACAACGTAACTGCATAAATTGCCAGGGGCTTCAGAGAATAAATCGTCTGTTTGCAGAGGGTGCAATTAGTCATTGTTATGATCCTTTTATGATAGCTTGCCGTTTCCACCAAAAATAATTGTCAGTTTATACACCTTGTTCATAGGTTATTATATACTAAACACTAAAATAAAAATATGTTTGAAGTGTTTTAAATATTCATATGACAAAATTGTAACCGTACATAAGGAAGCAAAAAAAAATAAATAAATAAATAAAGATATAAAAGGCATAGATGATACAAATAATGCATATAAATTTTGACCCGTTTACCTTTTAAGTTTAACAATTTTGATCATTTGTGGGGAAGGTACCAAAATGGATGGACCTACGACTAGAACTTGATATGTAGAGTATAAATCACAACTTGATATTGGTTTTATAAATTACAGCCACTTTGTCAAAATCTTTCAAAATTTAGCCGAAACATCATCAAAAACAATCTTTCAAAATGCTGAAAATAGGCCTATAAAATACGTTTGTGGCTTAATGTTTAAAATATCGAAGATTCCAAATTTTATAATATTGGTGCAGCACTAAAATAATAACGTAAATTTGTGAACATATAATTTGAAACAATTACAAAAGTGAATAATTTGCAGTGGAATTTCCAAACACTCTTATAATTATAGTTAATCAATCTATAAACAAAATACCAGAAAATGAAGGGAGGCTATAATAAAGTTAGGCCAATATTCACTAGTATTGGTAGGGAGACGTACTATTTAAAGAAAACTGAAAACTTTACTACCCAAAAACATGTCCTTGTGGCCATTGCTAAACATAATCCAATATTGATATTTTATGTTAGGGAGTGAAATCAAAATATATCGATGTTAAGACAACGAAATATTTTTTTTTAACTTCCAAGAACCCGAACCGCGGTACTGGTAGATGTTAATACATATAATCTCCATACTCTTAACAGCACTAGAGATTATTCAACTTTTAAACATTTTTATACCCTTCCCCACACTGTGGTTCATGCTATTATGTTTTTGTGAATATGTTTGTAACAGGCAAAAGGAAGATAATGCATATAATCGCTTTGTAAGTCGATTTATGCATGCCAGGGATGCAAAATGAAATTATTCAAATTGTACTGGCTTTCAATCAAAAGTGTACTTTTTTCAGTCCGATTGTACTTTTTATATATTTTTAATAAAATTTTTATTGTTATTAAAAATTAATAAAAACATACATAAAAATTAATTATGATTTGAAGCAGTCGAATCATGTATTCTGTTCCTTTCTTTGGTTTTAATTATATTTTAATATGAAAATACCCTTTTCACATTTGTAGATGAATGTGGAGTATATAATAACCCTCTAAAAATTTGTGATATATAAGGAAACATATCTTCGTTTAGTTCATTTTTGACTTCAGTCACCTGTGACCATATATTGCATATATTTTGTTTTGGAAAGACTTAATAATTTTGACTATAATTTCTCAGACTGCATTTCTAATTTGATATTATTTATAATTTTTGTACATATTGCAAAACAAAAATAACAGTAAAAAGGGTTTGAAAATTCTGAAATAATAGAATTGAGCCTTAACTTTTGGGAATCAGCTTCGAAATCATTGAGTGTAAAATAATATTGAAGTGATTCCCACTGCGTCAAAATTGTTTCAATAACTTCTTGACGTGAAAGCCATCGAGTTGTTGAGTATTTAAAAACAACATGAATATCTGTACCGAAATATTCCTGAAACATTAACAAGTCATCTCTCATAGAACTGTTACCATGGCATAATTACAGAAGGTAGTATCATTTGAAAATTTTATGATGGCAACCCTTTTTAATTTGGAACTCATCTATCATTTTTAAACAATATAAAAAATAAAATCCACACATTTTTATGTATGTCGATTTGCATATTTTCAATAAATTAAACAAAATATATTTTCTAAAGCAGAACATTGCTCTAACGATTAAACCATGAATGTTGCAACGTATATTTATAATTAATATCTTTACTGAATTTATCAATCTAATCGGGAATACTGAATTCTGAAGTAGCATAGGACACTACGTTTAAACTATGGCAAATTCATCCATTCGTAACGACAGCGGGGGATGGCGATCCATTTCATATTGTATGTTTAAGTACATATAATACTTTTAAGTGAGATTAGTTTGATAAAATTTAGAAATAGTGCTAAATA
>NW_026873131.1:0-14023 GCF_032173495.1 Musca vetustissima | reverse complement strand
AGGTAAATAGTATACAAAGTCCCTATATATCTTTCGATTTGCACGGAATTTGGCATAGCGTAATGATATATAAATTTCATTATATAAATTTTCGTCCGATTTAATGTAAATGGTGTACCAAAGTCCCTTTACGTATTTCAATTTGCACAAAATTTGGCATAGTGTACTGAAATGAGTCTGGAGTGATGTATGTGAAGTTTCCTGAAAATCGGTTCAGATTTATATATAGCTCCTATATATTTTTTCTTCCTATTTTATGTAAATTGGGCACTAAAGATGCATGATTGCCACACAATTTTGTACAATAAACTGTAGTTAATATAAGTTAACCTCTGCCATTCTCATTAAAATCGGTTCAGATTTTGATATAGCTTCTACATATATATTTTCGTCCGATTTTACACAAAATTGACACAAATTTAAATAATTTTGTCCCATTGTAAGGAGCAACCCTATATCTGAACAAATGGAAAATTTAGTATAGGTTGCAGAATTCGACGTCTGTTAGGATTCATTTCTTGAATATACTCAAAGTGGTGAAGGGTATCATATAGTCGGCCCCGCCCGACTTTACTACTTCCCTTACTGGTTTTTTTTAAGTTTCTAGAAAAACAAAACACATGGTGGTACGTCAACAAGTACTGAGTACCCTTATGCTAAAAAATAAAATTTTTCGAGGGAGATGCAACAATTTGTGTTTCCTAGACCAAAAGTTAATATAGTCGCCATGGAAAGTTTAGCGTTCCGATCCCATTTTAGATATATTGACATTTATGGAGGTAACAGAATGGGTGAATCAATGGGGTCCCATCTTCGGACTTTATCTAGACTTGGTAAAGATAATAGATTGCGCAAGTTTAGTTAAAATGGGACAGTCCGCTCGCATAAAATTATAAAATTAATTTTCAGCAAGATTTTGAACATTTTGTGAGGAAGTTAGCAGATGTAGTGATCCGATATTCCCCATCTTCGACCTTAAACTAAGTTAGGAAGAAATATTACGATTAGCAAAATTTAAATGAAATCGTTTACTCCTTCCAAAAATTGTAGTGTGCGTCAGTCATACAGACGGAAGGACATTTGAAATCGACTCCAAATTGTCTGAAACCGATTTGGTTCAAATGTGGGGTCAAAAACCAATATTTCGATGAGGCACAATTTTGTCGTGGCAAAGTGTATAATCCCCTCATTAGCCATAAAGCTGAGAGTTAACCAAGTAAAGATGTCGTTAAGTTCGGGCGACTTGATCTTTTATACCATCCACCATGTGGAGTACATTCAAAATATCTTAAAAAGGTCGGAAACTGCGTAGAGTCTGCTAGTAGGTTGTGTATTTATAACAATTAAAAACCAAATTATAGACTTTCAAGTTGAAAACTGGGCTAAGAACTGAAAATCATGCGAGGCCTTTGTACGAAAGTATATTTATTCACCAGGAAACCGGAAAATGGAGAGGACGTCCGTCTTTATTTGGACTAACGTATTTTTCAAATTACAGCAACTTTGGTTGGGAAACAAATCTAAAAAAATTCGGACGAAGACTGGCGAGGCGAGAATGGTTTCGTCAAATATACCATTGTAAGGTCTTAGGTCACTATCTTCCTAAGTGGCCTCCCTGACGCAGGGGTATAAGGCGATCTCGTGCTCTTCAGTGTTTTAAGAGTTGCAGTCAGGGTCCTGACTGTATTTGAACGAAGCCATGTTGATACAAAGGCGTCTTAGTCTTTATTCTATCAAACTTATGGGGAGCCGACTTCTAAAAATTTAAATGTTAAAATATGCGATTTTTAGACTGATGCCGGTTTTGCTGCTTGATTACAGGAGCACTAAGAAGCACACCATAAGCAGCATTGAATTAGTTAAGTTTCCTAGTAGGGAATCCTGGGCAAGTGGCTGCTTACCTCTGGGCGTTCTGTTGATATATACAGGCTGGTCGAAGATGGAGGAAGGCATTGCCAAATGGGACAAAGGTTGTAGCCTATGCCGATGATGTAGTGGTGTTAACCAGCGGGAAATTTCTGCTGACTATTTCTGATATATACAGACTGCGTTTTCAACTCCTTCTTAATGGACACAGGCAAATCGTTTTATGGTAAACCTTACGAAGTGGGAAATTGTACTCTTCACTAAGAAACGTAAGATCCCAAACATCCGTACGTTTGGGTGGAGTTACCGTAAAACTGTCCTTATAAGCAAAATACCTAAGAACATTCTTTGACCACAAGTTAACGTGGTAAAGGAAGGTTGAGGAGGGCACTAAGAACAGATTAATAGCACTCCACCCTGTAAGAACTCCATAGGTACGAGTTGGGGACTAAAACCAGATATTGCACACTAATTGAATGTAACGGTTGTCCTCCCTATACATACAAATGATTGCCTTGTGTAGAGTGGTAAGCGTACTCTGCTGGTCAAAATGAATGGCGTACAGCAATCAGCATCAATCCTGATAGCTGATGCACTCAGAACGGTTGTCCTCCCTATACATACATATGGTTGCCTTGTGTAGTGGCAAGCGTACTCTGCTGGTCAAAATGAATGGCGTACAAGAATCCTGATAGCTGATGCACTCAGAAGCATACCACAGGCTGCTTTTAATGTAATTTTAAACCTTCAACCAATGGATATTATTTCAATTCCAGCGACGAGATTTGCTCTGAAACTCCGGGAAAATGTAGAACACATCATTCCAGACTCAAATTAGAAAGTTATGCCAAATTTCGTGCAAATCGAAAGATATATAGGAACGTTAGTGCACCATTTACATTAAATCGGATGAAAATATATATGGAAGCTATATCTAAATATGAACCGATTTTTTTCGTCCTTGGTCCAAATAAATAATCTGTGCCAAATTTCATCTAATTCGGATCATAAATGCTACCTGTAGTTTCTTTACAATTTAACAATGGTAGGCAGACGGGCGGACATGCATACAGAAAGTGGATTTATGTATATTCTCAAAAGGAACCATGGGTCTATCTCGATTCCTTTTACCTGTTACAAACATATGCACAAATACATAAATCCCAGTACCATAGTGTGGTGGTCATAGAAATTAACTTTTCCTATTTTACAATATTAATGTTCATATAATTGATATATGAATGGCTATTTGTGGCCTTCTGTAAGCTCGATAAATATGTTTTGTCATTTATCACATGATTGCATGTGCCAGATGATGCGATATAACACAATTTACAATAAAATTGGGTTAAATTTATACATTTGACACTTTTACTTTTTACCCCGACACAACATCACGTGTCTGGTCTTCCAAAAAATAAAATATATGTATACAAAATTTATAAATAATTTATCATATTTATTTCCTTTTGGCAAAATTGAAAGAAAGACCTTCGAACAACAGCTGTCACAAATGTTGCAAAAAAAACAATGAACACACACACACAAACCCAAAAGAAATAATGTCCTTTGAAACATAGGCCATAAGTCGTATTTAATTGTTTTTCGTCGTTTCCAATGCAAGATTGGCATTCCCGCTGGTCTCAAACTACCGCATTATGATTTCGTAACATTAATGGAGGGAATTATTTTTCTTCTTCTTTTGATTCGCCAGAATCAACACAGCCAAAGGAAGTGTTACAACACACATTGTTATACACATACATATAATAAATATATATTCCATTTAAGGACAAAAAAAGGGTGGGAATGTGTTGTGAAAAAAATCCCAATGGAAAATAATAAATTAAGTCCTTGGTTTGTTAGTCGAAGTTGAATGAAGTGTTGAAAATAAACTCACAAAGGAGGGACAGAAATAAGACGTTATACAAACAAAGGAAAAATATAACTCTTAAAGGGAATTCAGACCACCGAGTTTTTAATTTTCATTTGTTCTTTTTATTTCTTTCTTCTACTTCTTTCAATTACTTTCAAATGCCTCTTATTTTTTATTTTTAATAGGGTATTATGTGTGAGGCCAGATGATAAAAATACTATTGTGTGTGCCAAATAATTGTTTTTCTCTCAAGAAGTTCAACTCGTTTAAATAATAGTATAAGGAGTGAAGATATAAGTAGGAAGAGTAAATACGTACTTTGACGTAGGATTGTTGGGCTATACGTCATAGGAATATCGAACATTTATTTCGTTATAGAAAAATCAATATACAATAAAATGAAGTTTAATAAAAACCTCCAATTTTGGGCGGTGCAGTGCAGGGGGCGATTGAAAAAATGGCCCTGTATCCCATATATATTTCCATCGGATATTCATTCTTCCTATCCAAAAAGTGTAGGATATGCGAAAATCGAAATTTGAATATAGCGGTTTTTATCCGACCTTGTGAATGGGTATATACCAACAATTTATGTTAATAAATATTGAACATCATTAACATCTCCTCAATATTTATCTTTGTATTTTTTGCTCTATTAACTTTTCCCGCACATAAGTTTTTTGTTCAACAACTTTGAAATTATTTTGTTTTCTATGTTTTATTTTAATATTTGCCAACTAAACAGATATTAATTTTCTACCACACATAATGGGAAGAGGGCACACCACACCAGCATAAACAATTGATAAAACTTTAGAAAAAGGCGTTAAACATGAAAATGAACTTGATTCTCAGAATTAAATTCTGTAGTTGCAATTTACAACTATTCATGGTGGTGTTTAGAGTTCGAAAATGGTTCGTTCATGTAATTTTGTTCTATGAACTCTTAAAACTTTTAAAAGAGCGTCTTTAAAACTCATGTAATATGTTTTGTTGGTATTTAAATCCACAGTGTTTTGCGAGAAAAAATGACATACGATTGGAAATCAATTAGGAAAATGTAAACTCACATGCTTTATGTTAAGGATATATAATAAGTATTAGTACTAAGCGCGAATTTTTAGTACAATATATATTTCTGGCTTAGTGTTGCCTGGATCCATTCTGTATTTGTTTTGGAAAGTTTAACTTATGAACATGTGTTTTCTTGCTGGCTCCATCTGACCTTTCCTTTGAAAAATTTGACGTATGAACATGCGTTGTGTTGCTTACAGTGACCTGAACAAATGTAATAAATATGTTAGTGTGATTATTTTTCACAACTTCTTGTAAATAATAGCGACACATGTCTATTGGACATTTCTAAAAATTTCGAACGTATGGCTGCAAAAGTTAGGAGTCCAATTCTGAGTGGTTCGCCACAATTTGTTTGCCTGAAGTCTTTAGAGAAACTCGAAAAATGAAGAAGAATAGACAAATCATTGTGCCAATGTGAGATATCACAAATCTTTTATACCAATATATGTCTATATTCTAACATAGACCCCATACAAAGTTCCTGTCCTTTGACATCCCGGGTTCTTGGAAGGGAAAATATCTTATTTTCTGCCATATTTCTGTATTTTGAAAGATTTAAGCGAATTTATCCACGGAAGACGATGTAATTTTATATTTCCAGATCCTGTAGGCATTCAACGACACAGAGAATAATCAATACGGATCCCTATTTTGGCATAACCCCAGTATAAAATATCCACCTCATTTTGTAATTTTTTTAGGTTTGGACCGAATTTTCAAATAAAACGGGTTTGTAAGTTGGTGTTCCGGATTTTCGGAAGCTGATATACATCGATGCATAAAATAATCAATATAGACCCATGTTTTGACATAACACCTTAAATACAGATCTTGCTTCATTTTCTCATATCATTTATTTTGAAGTCAAATTTTCCCCATCAATCAATTTTAGCTTAAGGGTACCCCCCATTCTCGGGGTCAATTTTTTTTATTTAATTCGATTCTACACTAATTCAAGAATGTCTCTACAAAATTTCAAGTGAAAATCTCAAGAACTCTTGAGGATATAGCCGATTTATTGAGTCAGCATCAAGTGGCGGTTAAAGGGCTTCTCAAACTTTAAACGCGTTTTTCTCTTTAGCGAATGGCGGGCACGATAACTCAAAAACTAATAACCTAATCGATTTCAAATTTTTACACGTTTCTCTGTGAGTGTATAGCTATCGTATGAACTAGGATAAAGCCATTCGGTGAAGATCTTCCTTATTTTTTAACTTGCTTTTTGGTCAAAATTCGGCAATTTTTCAAAAATATTTTTCAAAGGTCCGCCATTTTGTCAATTTTAGAGCGAAGTCAATAATCCTAGTTCATACGAGAATCCTAGTTCATACGAGAGCCAGACATATACTCTTTCTAACACCGTTGGAATTTTTGAATTCCAATGGTCCAGTGAGGAGTTATATTGCCCGCCATCAAAAATAAGGACTTTTCTTTAATTACAAAAAACAACAACAAAGCAATAACAAAATTTTTTTGTAAATTATTTTTCTTCTTTTTTAAATCTTCAAATATATATGTGCAAAGTTACAAACCTTAACAAGCATTAGTATTGATTTACCAGCCCATTGAAAATCTTGAAAAATTAAAATCGAGAATTGGTGGGGTTCCCTTAATTAAGACTAGAAATATTTTTGTAGAATTTTTCCACCATAGGTCCAAGGGACTATATTTTAACATATCTCAAATGAGACCATACTTATAGCACGAGCTCAATATTACGTATTTTAATGGCTCTAAATGAATTTCCCAATGGAAGTAATTGTAAGCTGGCATTCTGAGATAAAAAAATGTTTGGCCCAGCTGAATTAAATGCGTTTTGTACGTGTTTTTAGAGTATTTCGTAATTTTAGGCCGATTTCTTTAAATGGAATTTTTACCAATATTTTTTAAGAAACACTCCAATATTCTACAAAACTTAAGCTTAGCATGTGCCCGCTACTGTGTTAAAGAATGTGGGAAATATTTAACCAGGTCATAACCACTGATGGTCCGTGTGACGAAAACGTCATATACCTGCATAAAATGTAATGAATGTAGTAAACGTCATTTATTTCAATATTATCAGCATATAAATATATTTTCAAGAATATATATTATTTTTACATATGTCTGATTATTTCTTACTAGAACTGATAAAAATGTCTACATTTTTTTGAAAAGAAAATTTTGAAATTCTTTATGGATTTGAGTAAAGCATGCGTAATTTCCAATTTTGTCAAAAACATAATGGATTTGGGTAGGTTTCCGACGTTTCTGACGTATGTATTATACGTCGGAAATGTATGTCATTTACGCCACTGTTTCTGACAGGCCATCTCTGGTCATAACACGTTGTGTTGTATATGTCAGAAGAACTAATCAATCTACATACCAATATCTTATAGTACCTACGCACGTATTATATTTCCAAAACTACCCCAATATTTCAAAACTACACACTACTAAATTTGGTACCAAGTGTTAGCATTTGTACTCTTCACCAAAACCCAAATTTAGTACCATTTATTACACATTAATAATTAACAATTCATTCGAAATCATATCCCAATCCTACTCTCCGACGGTAATGTTACCTTCAATTTTCAGGATTGCAGCTCGATTTGTACATCCAAATCAAATTTGTACCAAATATAGTACAATATAGTACTTTTCGTATACATGATTACACGTTTTCCAAACGACCTTACTTCTCAACCTTAAGTTGCAATCCCAACGTTCAGGTTTTTAGCTCAAGCCATTCACATGCTACGAAATTGTACCAAATTTAGAACATTTCAGTACTTTTCGGATACTTATAGTTCGAATTTCCATAATGCCCTTTGCTACATCTATTTTACATTCCATCAGTGATCCTCAATCTAAATTTCAGAGTTCTAGCTCTACTGGTTCGTCAAATACAAATTATCCCATATTTAGTACCATATAGTACCTCTCGTACACATGAGTACACGCTTTCAAAACCATCTCCTTAAATAGACTCTACATCTCAACCCTAATTCGCATTCCACATTTCAAGTTTTTACCTCTATCCATTCACATGCTACGAATTTGTATCAAATTAAGTACATTTTAGTACTTTTCGAATAGTTATAGTTCGAATTTCCATAAACCCTTTGCTACACCTATCAGAGTTCTAGCTCTACCGGTTCGCCAAATACAAATGGTATCACATTTAGTACTTTTCGTACCGTTCTAGTACGAATTTCCAAAAACCCCGCCTTATCTGTCACCTTTGGACCAAGAGTGACCCTCACCCAAAATTTCAAGATTCTAGCTTCAGACGTTTTGTCTGGGTGTTGATGAATTGATAAATCAGTCAGTCAACCACTTTACTCTTTTATTAGTGTAGATTAAAACCGATATTTCGATGTGAGATATATTTTTTATATTACAGTGTATATATCGTCATTAGCCCATAGATTTAAAACTTAATAATAGCACACTTTGTGAGACCTTACATTGAACCTTGAACTTAAACCTTAAAAAAATTTTAGATTCTTTCATCTGTGAAAGGTAAAAATTCAAAATTGCAACGTTAAAAATTAGTAATCCTTCTAAAGTTCTAATATCATATCTTTATACTGTTTTCATTACATGCAGGGTTATATCTATTCGAATATATTTTACATTTCGTGTTAGAAAACATTGTACATGTATTTAATTGTTTGGTACTTTTCACAAAAATTTGGTTACTTTATACGATACGGAAAATATGCACTGCACTGCACAAGAGTGCAGAATAAGAATACCATTCACACAAGTAACACAGTTATGTGTTTTTCTTGCTCTTGTTGTTGATGTTGACTTTTGGCAACAGCCAAAAATATTTAACAATTCTGCCCTTCATTTTCGACATGTTAACACAAACACAACAACAGCATCACCAACAACACAATCTTTGCAACATGTACAACAGATGACTTGTGATTTGTGTTAAAACTGTTGATGTTGCTATTGACTTGGTTTTATTATTCGGCAGGGTGTCCTTCCTTGTTCCAGGAAACATTTTAACATTTAAGGACAGAGAATTTTATACAAACACTTACACAGTTATTTTACATATGACACATAGCACCCCGACCATCTTTTCTCCCCACAAAATCCATTCACTAACACAAATGCCGCATAATCAATGAAGGTGGTAACCGGGATTTACATGCATAAGAGCGGGAACGGGACGGGGAAAAATGGGTTTAAGCAAAAAAGGGATCTATGAATATTTATGTGCTTAACAAGTTCGTTCGTTTGTTTGTTAACGAGAGACGAAAAAGGTTGTTCTGACATATTCCACTACTAGTTGCCACCATCGTGTTGCGGGAGCGCATACCCAATCAACACACAAATCAAGGAAGTTCTACGGAATTTAATTAATTGTGTACGTTATGAAGGATATAAAGGAAATCCGAAAGGATAAAATTGGGATTTTCATCAGAGTTATTTTATAAGAATATTTTGCTGTGACAAACATGAACACGGCTACAATCTTCACTCTGTCAGAAATCATACAAAACAATGATGGCACTTATCAGGAGAGCGAGGATAGTATCTAAGGACATCATGTGTTGACAGATTTTATGTTATCTCCAAAGGTATATGTCAATGTAGATTACCCTTTTTTGGTATGTTGATGTTATTTTTAGAGCTTTCATTCAAATTGAAAAAGTGATGGAAATTTAAATCCATAGTAAATCAAAGGTGTTTGTTGTATTTAACACTGAAGATGTTTAGAAATTTAAAGTTGATAAGCTTATAAAAATTTTAATATTATTAATTGAATCCCTAAAAAAATATTGTTCTTATTTACCATTAAACAATTTGTCTTCTTTTTTACTTATTAAAAAATATGCAGCTTTAGGGGGACGGTGTTGTAAAAAGTTTGTTAATAAAACATGCAAGCTTTTTTAAAAATGCTAAAAAATGTAAAAGTGCCAAATGAAAGTGCTGAAAAATTTAGAACGAAATTTGTCTATACCAAGTGATGAGATAGGGTTTTCAAAAAAATAAAAATAAATAAATAATATATCCTCCACTAAAAGTTGGTTGTTGTATATTAAAGATCTCGAAATATTTACCTAATGCTTCTTAATATAAATAAAATAGCATTTCATTTTAGCCATGTTCACCTGTCTGTTTAAGGGAACCCCCCCATTCTCAATTTTTTATTTTTAAGATTTTAAATGGGCTGGTAAATGAATACCAATGCTTGTTAAGGTTTGTAACTTTGCACATATATATTTGAAGATTTAAAGAGGAAGAAAAATAATTTACAAAAAATTTTTGTTGTTGTCTTGTTGTTGTTTTTGGTGATTAAAGAAAAGTCCTTATTTTTGATGGCGGGCATGATAACTCCTCTCTGGAACATCGGAATCCGAAAATTCCAACGGTATTAGAAAGAGTACATGTCTGGCTCTCGTATGAACTAGGATTATTGACTTCGCTCTAAATTTAACAAAATGGCGGACCTTTGAAAAAATATTTTTGGAAAATCGCCGATTTTTGGCCAAAAACCAAGGTAAAAAATAAGGAAGATCTTCACCGATTGGCTTTATCCTAGTTCATACGATAGCGATACACTCACAAAGAAACGTGTAAAAATTTGGAATCGATTGGGTTATTAGTTTTTGAGATATCGTGCCCGCCATTCGCAAAAGAGAAAAACGCGTTTAAAGTTTGAGAAGCCCTTTAGCCGTCACCTGATGCTGACACAATCAATCGGCTATATTTTCAAGAGTTCTTGAGATTTTCACTTGAAATTTTGTAGGGACATTCTTGAATTAGTGTAGATTCGAATTAAATCAAAAAAAAATTTTGACCCCGAGAATGGGGGGGGGGGGGGGTCCCCTTAAGTGACTATCCACCATGCAATATTGAAGACAGAGCTTTGGAATTTTGCACATACATTGCTACTACTCTTAGTATGTTTTGGTATTGAAAATGGGATTTATCGGTCCGTTTAGGGTAGCCCAATATTCGAAATTTTGAAAATATTTTGCTAAAATTTGGTATTTTGGATTCTCCATGGGCATATTTGGGACGCCGTGATTGATGCTCTTTAAAAATGCAGTACTTACCAAAGAGAGCGTGTTTCGAAGAACAGCTGAGCAATTATAGACATATCCTGAATGACTGCTAATCGCTGCTACTTAAATTGTTAATAGCTGAGATTTAAAAGAACGAGGGCTACTTTGTTTCTGGCCTAAAAAAAAATCGTTAATTCCAGCTGAATTTTATACCCTTCACCTAAATCGATTCAATTTTAAATATAGCTCCCATATAAAGTAGTCCGATTTTTAGTAAATGCTGCACCCCTAAAATAAGTCCGATTGACACACAATTTTGCACAACGTGCTGATGTTAGTATAACATACTGTGTGAAAAGTTTCGCTGAAATCGATTCAATTCTTCAAAATATGTCCGATTGGCACAAAATTTTGTACCACATACTGAAGACAGTAGAACCTACTGTGTGGAAAGTGAAATCGGTTCAGATTTACATATTGCTCCCATATATAGTTTTCTCCAATTTTCAAAAATATGGCCGATTGGCACAAAGAATTGCACAACGTACTGAAGTAGGTATAGGCTAACGTGTGTCAAGTTTTTATGAAATCGGTTCAGGAGCCATATATAGCTCCCATATATAGTTTCATCCGATTTTAAATAAATGGTGCACCAAAATAGCACTGATTGACACAAAATTTTGCACAACCCACTGAAGTTTATAGAACCTACTGTGTAGAAAGTTTCAGAAATCGATGCAGATTTAGATATAGGTCTCATATATAGTTTTCTCCGATTTTCCGTTAATGGTCCACCATAGCTTCAAAATATGGCCGATATGCACAAAACGTACTGAAGGTAGTATAACACTAATCGTTGAAACCTGTTCGGATTTGTATATAGCTTCCATATATTCCTTCGTCCGATTTCATGTAAATGATGCACCAAACTCCTAATGTTTATCAGATTGACACAATATAAAAAATTGTCCTTATACACCAACAACTGCTATAGAAGCACGATTTGTTTTAGCCCCATTTAAAAATATTATCTTAACTTTGGTATGCCAACTATTAAAATAAAAAATGGAAAGGTATTAAATCTTTACATTATCCGGTTTTTCTGTCAACTACTATTTTTCCAAATGATTGATAAGTCTGTACAATGCAAAAAATAACAAATATCATGCGCCACGCCTTTGTTATGTTTCTTTGGTTTTTCGTTTTTTTTTCTTTTGACTCCGTTAGTTATGCAGGTATTTAGATATGCAACACCTGTGATTTCTTGTATACAAATGAATGACTGTTGACGGGGTTTTTGGTATAGGTCGGCCAAATTTTACCCTAATACCATTTATGCTTATAATATTAGGTTGGGGAAAAATCCATTATGGAAACGTCGATAAATAGGAGAAATAATCGAAGTTGACCGGCATCTTAGCAGTCAACATCGCCCAGGAGATAAAAATACACCATAATACTATTTTACACCATTTACACCAGGCTGGAGTCAAAAAGAAACTCGATGTTTGGGTGCCACACCAATTAACAGAAAAAACTATGATGGTTCGAATTTCCATGCGAAGCCTTGGCCAAACGGAATGAGATAGACCAATTTCTTAAACGGATAGTGACTGGAGATGAGAAATGGATCACATACGATAACCCTGTGCGAAAACGATCGTGGTCAAAGAGCGGTGAAGCACCTCAAACGGTGGCCAAACCAGGACTAACAGCCAGGAAGGTTCTGCTATGCATTTGGTGGGACTGGAAGGGGATTATTTATTATGAGTTGCTTCCATGTATTTGGCGGGACTGGAGGGGAATTATTTATTATGAGTTGCTTCCATATGGCCATATGACCAGAAATGGTCAGAATTGGCCAACAGGAGAGGTTTCGTGTTCCAGTTTTGCATTCCGAGAATTCGGAGGGTGATAATCGTCTTTGCAGAAAATATTGGCAAAGATACCGCCTCTTTTCGATATTCCCACCTCAGTGACTGCATTTCGGCTATTCTGATTAATGGTTAATTGTTTATACCCTACAAAACTTTATTGTGAGTTTTTAATAGCTTTGTGTGGCTCCAACAGTTTGTAACTCCGCGAAATATTGGTCCTAGACCGAACTCTTTGTATACTGATCGTCATATCTCGACTAGCTGAGTCGATCTAGACATGTGTGTACTTCTGTTGTTCATGTTGCTTCGGGTCAAAGGATACCTCTTTTTGGTAATGATCGGTTAATATTTATAGGATGGATTTTTTTTTTCTGTTTTTCTGCCCGCTTAAAATTCAACAAATTATCACTCGAACATTACGAAATGTTCATGATAATCGATCAGTCTTTAGCGGGTCAAATGGACTCAGGCTTTTTGTTTGAGAGAACTAAGGGGAGTGGTTGGCCCTTACATTAATACCGATTATATTGTTGTTGGGAGTTCTATGTAAATTTGACAAGGTCTACGTATTTTGATCGTGTTTAGTATCACTACGAGTCTGTACTAGAAAATAGCGAAAATGTTCACCCCGCGAAAACAAGATTCGGAAACTGTATCAGAGTAGTTGGCTTCCAATAGGTCAAGACGATGCAAATATCCAGAAATATTGATGCGCAAGAAGTTACAGTTCTGTTTTTGTTGTGTAAAGTATCATGGTCGGCCCCGTTCGACTAAACTGCTTCCCTCGCTTGTTTAGTATTACGCATGTTGAAAGCTTTAAAAAGTTTGAACATAAGAGCGCTTCAGTAGGAAAATGTTCTACCCAACTAGAAGATTTGAAACCCATTTAGATGTGATTAAAAATTCAAAATAACCAAAATCGGGATAATATGTGGAACATATATTAAGATCGATTCAGATAGACCAGATATAATCGTAATAATAAAAGATTGGATCTCGAACCAGTATTTTAAGACTTCAAACATTTCTGTAGGGTATCCATTTATTTTACGAAAAATCTTAACTCATCCTAAGTAAATACAAAAACAAATATTCTCCTTAAGAAATAAAAGAAATTTTCTGCAACATTCAAAACGAGGGGAGAAGATTTCTAGTCAGCCAGTTGACAGGTGTAGTAAATCTTTCACTGTTCTTGTTCTTCTTCTTCTCCGACTTGTGTCAACTAATGTTGTCTTTTTAGATTTTATGCAAATGTTTGTCCTCAAATAATGCAATGCAAGCAAGACCAACCGAACCAAGAAGATGAC
>NW_026873130.1:0-14051 GCF_032173495.1 Musca vetustissima | reverse complement strand
AAAAACCAATAAGGAAATTAGTAAAGTCGGACGGGGTCGACTATATGATACCCTTCACTACTTTGGGTATATTCAACAGATGAATCCTAACAGACGTCGCATTTTGAAGGATATTAACATGAAATTAAATCAATAAACATGTCATTCTGCAACCCATATTAAATTTTGCAAATATCTGATATCTGATAAACATGAGGAGTTTGGTGCACCATTTATTTAAAATCGGAAGAAAATACATATAAAAGCTATATCGAAAGATTAACCGATTTCATCGAAATTGTCACATATTAGTTTCAGTATATTATGTGCATATCGGTCATATTTTGAGTTCTTGGTGCATCATTTACTTAAAATAGGGAGAACCGATTTCAACAAAACTCAAAAATTCAGCTTGAGCCCGGCTGGGATTTGAACCCTGGTTCCCATGGCATCTGTTGGTGTCCGGCGCCTTAGCGTTCAAAGCCACCTCCTTATCTTCCTAAGGTTGCACAATATGCAGTTGCATACCATTGAAGAAAAATATTGTAGTCTGTATGGAAAAAAAGTCCGTCACTACAAGAAAAATCTGCTCTGAAAAGGATTGTTCTGGTGTGATGCCAAATGTCCGAACCTTGACACGGTTGAATTTAATGTGGGTGGGAATGTAGTATCTCTCTGGCTTTCCTTTTCATTGCAACTCCGATCATGTAGCTCATCTCGAAAGAGAAATTAATAAAATAAATGTGCACATGTTAGGTTATATTATCTTCAGTACGTGGTGTAAAATTCTGTATAATTCGGCCTAATTTTGGGTCTTTGGTGCACCATTTACTTAAAATTACTCGAAACTATATGTGGGAGCTATATCTAAATCTGAACCGATTCCTACAAAACTGCACCTTTTACTTAAGATCGGACAAAACTAAACACTCCTATACGAGCTATATCTAAATTTGAACCGATTTCAACAAAACTTGCCACACGTTATTTTATAGTAACTTCAGTACATTGTGCAAAACCAAAAAACCAATTGGTATAGAGAACGTTTTCAAGGGTAAAGAGACCACAGGCCTGCAGAGATCGCAGTTGTGTATAAAGACTAAATGGTCTGTATATAGGTTGGAGGGTTTTATATAGTCAAATTGGTGTCTATAGAGACCACAGGTCTTTGTATAGGACAATTGGTCTGTGAATAGACCGATTGGATGTGTATAGATACGACTGGTCTGTTCAGAGACATAGGTCTGTGTAAAGACCAGTAGGCCTATTCTGTAACTTTTAGCAACAATCGATTTTGGTTACATTTCTATTGTTATTGTTGAAACAACAAAACTAATGAATTTTTTTCAAAAAAGCAATGTGTTAAAAATATGTTGTTAAAAATTTACAGAATAGACCTACAGTTATTCTGTGTATAGAAAACAGGGGTTTATAAGTACCAATCGGCCAGTTCTTTATAAAAACCAATTGGTATTTATAAAACCATATTTTCTCTATCCAGATTAATTGATATTTACAAAGACCTATGGTCTCTGAGCAGACCAGTCGTATCTATACACTTTCAGTCGGTCTATTCTTTATAAAGGCTTGCTCATTATAGAATTGGCTGTTGTTGCCGGTTTTCAATATACCAAATACGCTGAGTATGTCATGAAAAATAAAAAAAAAAATATACAGTGGCTCCATCGAATAATCGGACAAGTGGTTGTCAGATATAATAACGCTTTACATTTCAAAAAAATTGTCTAAATGTGTAGTTTTTTCGCTTTTATTTACACATTACTTACTTATATTTCTGAACAATACAAAAAACAACAACTTTCCTAGTGATAACAGTAAATTTCGCCAGAAAAACAAAATTAATTCAATTTATTGTGTTCAACGCAAAATCGGACAAAGCAAAGTATCAATGGTAAAAAATGCAAAAAATCGAGAAACTAATATTTAGTTGCATATTCTTTGTTGTCCAGAACGGCCTGTAAACGCTTCGGTATTGATTTGACCAAATTCTGACATACCTCCGGCTCTATGGAGTTCCACGATTCCAGTAAAGCCTCCTTAAGCTGTACTAAGGAGTTAAATTTTTTTTCATACACTCTCCTAGCTAATTCTTCCCAAAGATGCTCAATTACGTTAAGGTCTGGGCTCTGTTCAGGTGTTTGTATATGTTTGGGGCAGTTATGGATCAACCAAAGCTTTGCTACACCTGATGTGTGCTTGGTATCGTTGTCTTGATAAAAGGCAAAGTTGTTCGCGATACCCAATTTGTCTGCACTTTGCTTTACATTTTGTTTTAAAATGTTGAGGTAGACAAATTTGTCCATTTTACCATCAATAAAATGCAAATTACCTACTCCCGCACTCGACATGCAGCCCCAAACCATAACGGAACCTCCTCCGTGCTTAACAGTGGCTTTTGTATTCTCATTATTATAGTCAGCATTTGGCTTACGCCACACATACATCTTCCCATCTGATCCGTGCAAATTAAATTTGCTTTCGTCAGTAAACAGAACCTTAATATAATGAAAACTATCAATAGAAATTTATTTTAAGATGATCTATCATCAAATTACCTGCTTCCAATAATCGTCTGGTTTTAGTAAAAACTCCTTGGCATATTTTATACTACAGTTTTTATTTTTAAGGCTAATAAATGGCTTTTTTCTTGCAACTCTCCCATAATAATTATATTTATGCAATGTATTGCGAATAGTATTTAGGCACACATCTTTTCCAGTGCGAGTTTTTAAATTTATTTTAAGTTCTTTTGCGGTTTAAAATGAATATTGTTTTATTTCTTTTAATATCGAACGCTCTTCTCGCTCATTTAATATCTTCCCTTGACCTTCTCTGCTTTTATTGGTCAATCGGAACTCATCACGGAACCTCTTTATAATGTCGTGGACAGTAGATTTACTCATTCCTACCAATTCGGCAATTTCTCTTACTGTTTTATCTTCATAACTCAATTTATATATTAATTGCCTGATTTCCACACTGGATTGTTTCCCTTTTGGAGCCATTTACATTCATTTTTATTTAGTATTACCACTTTCTTGGTCTAAATGCAATTTACGAATGAATATGACAAACAAAATACCGATTTGAAGTTAATATTTGCATAATAACGGGACTTTAAACATTGATACTTTGCTTTGTCCGATTTTGCGTTGAACACAATAAATTGAGTTAATTTTGTTTTTCTGACGAAATTTACTGTTATCACTAGGAAAGTTGTTGTTTTTTGTATTGTTCAGAAATATAAGTAAGTAATGTGTAAATAAAAGCGAAAAAATTACACATTTAGACATTTTTTTTTTGAAATGTATAGCGTTATTATACCTGACAACCACTTGTCCGATTATTCGATGGAGCCACTGTATATATATATTGTACTTTTTTCGTATGTCGGTGGCATTTCCTTGCCATAATCTAGACATTTGTTGTTAAACAAAATTTCGCCCAAGAATGCATCATATTACATTTTTATACGAATCCTAAAACCATACAACAATTCTTGTTTTTCGGTATATCTTATTACCCTTTAATTCACGCATGTTCTTAGGCTTCAGGCAAAAGTTTTTTGAACACTTACTTTCGTTTCACAATGTACGAACAATGATTTTCGGTTTCTTGTAGCGTTCGTTGGGGATTTTTTTTTCATGACTGGTTTCTCAACACAAAGACATGTTGCTTCTAAATGTAACATTTGTTGTAGAGTGGTAATTTTCAACAAAATTATATCATTAAACGCAAACAATAATTAAGGCATCCAATATAAGTGGTAATTTTGTTCTAACGTTTTCTATTTCTTATTCTCGTAAGTAGTAGGGAAAAATATAAAGTTTCATTAATTAAGGAGAAAAATTTAAGGAAATATAATGAACATGTGTTGAAAATTATGTAAATATTTATTATTTAAATAATCAATTAGAATTAAATCTAGAAATATCTTTAAATCAACGTAGACAATAATTGTAATTATTCTTACAATATTTTCTTTAACGATAGATATTAATTTAATTCTGAACATATTTAGCACAAATCATTGTTTTATTAAATAACCCACACATATATATTCTTCTATGTAAACACATTAATATACAAAAGCCAAAATAAATTCGAACTTTAATGAAAAATACTTACACAAATGTTGTGGTTTTCTTAAGAAATATTTTCAACATTTTAATTAAATTTATTTACTAACAAAATTGTTATAAGAAGAAACACTTAAGGCAAGTGGAATTATATATAACAACAAACTAAATTTCCAAAATGAAAAACAATTTATTATCTTTTATTTTTTTAATCTTCTGGAAAATAATATGAATTATATACACCCTAACCTTTTTCTACTTACAGTGTGAACCCAGTTTGGGTGCTCTATAGTAAACCACAAAAACTTATGTTATTGGCCGGTTGTAGTACCGTCTGTACAATAGTAGCAGAAGACGCAAAAATGTGGAATCTTATTGTGGTAAGTATTCGGAATGAATGGATGAAATATTTTGAAAAGAAGATTTAGTAGTTTTCCTTTTTTCATTTTAAGAACAAATATTATAAAATCCTGTGTGTTTTGTGAATTCTCAAAATTTTCATTGAACTTTTAATGCACAAAACACACATATTAAAATTTATAGCTTTCGTTAAGTTTTCATTTTATTTGGAAAAAAAGATGCAAAATAAATGAAGCAAAACCAAAGCTATAAATATACCAGTAAGGAGTATATTCAACCGATGAATTCTAACAGACGTCGCATTTTTGAAGGACCAGTAAAATGAAATTTGATAAATAAACATGTCATTCTGCAACCGATACTAAATTCTTCATTTGGTTAGATATAGAGTTTCTTCTTACAATGGGACAAAATTATGTAAATCAATTTAAGGGGACCCCCCCCCCCCCCCCATTCTCGGGGTCAAAAATTTTTTTTTTTTTTTTTTGATTTAATTCGAATCTACACTAATTTAAGAATGTCCTTACAAAATTTCAAGTAAAAATCTCAAGAACTCTGGATAATATAGCCGATTTATTGTGTCAGCATCAAGTGACGGCTAAAGGGGTTCTCAAACTTTAAACGCGTTTTTCTCTTTTGCGAATGGCAGGCACGATAACTCAAAAACGAATAACCCAATCGATTTCAAATTTTTACACGTTTCTCTGTGAGTGTATAGCTATCGTATGAACTAGGTTAAAAATCGGCGATTTTCCCAAAATATTTTTTCAAAGGTCCGCCATTTTGTTAATTTTAGAACGAAGTCAATAATCCTAGTTCTCTGTACTCTTTCTAACACCGTTGGAATTTTCGGATTCCGATGTTCCAGTGAGGAACATTTAATTACAAAAAAACAACAACAAAACAATAACAACAATTTTTTGTAAATAATTTTTCTTCTCTTTTAAATCTTCAAATATATATGTGCAAAGTTACAAACCTTAACAAGCATTGGTATTGATTTACCAGCCCATTGAAAATCTTGAAAACTTAAAATCGAGAATGGGTGGGGTTCCCTTAAAGCAAATATAAATCGGACATCCGTTTATTATTTGGATAAATATCTGATCCTATATCTAAATCTGATCCGATTTCAACGAGACTTGCCAGATTAATTTATATTAAGATCATTGTACAAAATTGTGCAGCTGGACAAACTTAGGGTCTTTAGGGCACAATTTACATAAAATCGCAAGAAACAAAAATATATGTAGGAGCTATATCTAAATCTGAACCGATTTCCAGGAAACTTAGCACACATCATTCTAGACTTAACTCAGTACGCCATGCCAAATTTCGAGCAAATCGAAAGATATATATTGACTTTGGTGCACCATTTATATTAAATCAGAGGAAAATATATATGGGAGCTATATCTAAATCTGAACCGATTTTCACGAAACTTAACACACATCATTCTGTACCTAATTATGTACCCTATGCCAAATTTCGTGCAAATCGAAAGACATTTATAGGGACTTGGAAGCCCCATTTACCTTAGATCGGACGAAAATATATATAAATCTAAACCGATTTTCTCAAAACAAGCCACACTTCGTTCTGGACCTAATTCAGTACCCTTTGTCAAATTTCGTGTAAATCGAAATATATGTAGGAACTTTGGTGCCCTATTTACCGTAAATCGGAAGAAAATATATATAGGTATATCTAAATCTGAACCGATTTACATGAAACTTAACAGACATCATTCTGGACCTGATTCTATACCCTATGCCAAAATAAATCGGACGAAACTATATATGGGAGCTATATCTAAATCTGAACCGATTTTTCCCAATTTTAATAGGTTTCGTCCTTGGGCCAAATAAGTGATCTATGTCATATTTCATCCAATTGGGATCATAAATGCAAGCTGTACTTTGTTTACAATTTAACATGGACAGACAGACAGACGGACGGACATGCATAAATCGACTTAGATTCATATTCTCAAAAGGAACCATGTGTCTATCTCGTTTCTTTTTGCCTGTTACAAACATATGCACAAAGACATAATAACCTGTACAACAGTTTGGTGAATGTTATAAAAACCTGTAAGGAAAGTAGTAAAGTCGGAATGGGCCGACTATATGATACCCTTCACCACTTGGGTATATTGTACATATGTATCCTTATCCATGTCATAGTTCCCTCGAATGGACATACTCATATCTTTCTGCAACCTATGATAACTTTAATTTCATTCGGGCAGACTTAGAGTTGTCTGCGCACCATGGAACAAATTTATGGAAAAAGATTTATGCAGAATTGATACACGCTATTCGGTACGCCGCATGGTTAAAAATTTAATCTCAGTCAGACACCCGTTCGAAATACATATAGAAGCTATGGCTGCAAGTCTCATTAGGAGTTGGTTCACCATTTATGTAAAATCGGACGAAAAGATATATGGGAGTTATATCTAAATCTGAATGGATTTTCACGAAACTTAGCACACATCATTCCAGACCCTATTCAGTATGCTATGCCAAATTTCGAAAAATATATCGAAAAATATATTCGGACTTTGGTGCACCATTTAAATTAAATCGGACGAAAATGTATATGGGAGCTATATCTAAATCTGAACTGATTTTGACGAAACTTAACACACATCATTCTACTCTTAATTCAGTGCACTGTACAAAATTTCATGCACCATTTGACTTAAATCGGACGAAAATATATATGGGAGCTATATCTAAATCTGAACCGATTTTCACAAAACTTAGCACACATCATTCTAGGCCTAATTCAGTACGCTGTGCCAAATTTGGTGCAAATCGAAAGCTATTTAGGGACTTTGGTGCACCATTTACATTAAATCGGACGAAAATATGTATGGGAGCTATATCTAAATCTGAACCGATCTTTCCCAATTTCAATAGGGTTCGTCCTTGGGCAAAATGAATGAGCTGTGCCATATTTCATTCAATTCGAATAATAAATACGTCCTGTACTTTGTTTACAATTTAACATGGACAGACGGACGGACAGACGGACATGCGTAAATCGACATAGAAAGTGATTCTATGCATATTCTCAAAAGGAACCATGGGTCTATCTCGATTCCTTTTGTCTGTATGGGTATCGGTAGGGCCAAGGACCAATATTTCGCGACCTTACAAAATTTTGGGACTTCAAAAATTTATAATACCCCGATAATAAAGAGAGGTATACAAATATCGTTTTATTGATTATTTGTTCCATGTAAAAATAGCATCTTTAACACTAAAACCGCCATAGAACATTATTCTGTTAGAAAAACTGGAAATGGAAGTAGGCAAAATATGTACTTCAATATACACTGAAATATAAGTGCTAATTGTAAAAGTCCGCCATTCCATTCTGACAAAAAATGCGTTGTTAAGCTTGTTCATACTACTTTTTCCGGCGCTGTAGATAGATTTGCTTTTGTATATTAAAAGCTCACGACAGCATTTTCCGAAAGTGATTCGGTGCAGATTAATATTTAGCTCCATATATATTGTGCACCGACATTTTTCCAAAGGCCACTAAATTTGGGGTAATAGGTTTTGGAATAAGTTGGCTGTGAAAAAATCACTGCAACTCTCATTTTGCTTATTTATCCTTTTCCCCACATCATTATACGATGATTTCTAACTTAATCATTCAAGCATTTAGATGGTTCGTCCGTTCGAAAAACCATATTCCAACTTTTGCGGAAATTTAATTCCCATATAATTATATCTAGCCTCACAGAAGACGGAATACCAATTGACGGCGATTTTAACCACATATGTTCGATTGCTTGGTTACCAGTGAGTTAGAAAGCTTCGGACAACTACTACACATGCTATACAACCGTGTACATCGTAAATGCACATCGCACAGAGCTACATGTGTGTGTATGCGTGTGTTTAGAGTTAACCAAAAGCAATTGAACAGCAGCGTATAAGTCAAACCATAGTGCGGTAATCATTTACAAATCGAAGGATATATGGTGATATGATTGTGTGTGTAGAATAATGTTTGCGTATGCGTGTGTGAGTTTAACAAAATATCCACATTACCTGCATTATGTGCGGTAATTGCACTCAAGTACATACTTGTCGGAATTTAATGTGAGGGCACAGTTGCCTTTAATAAACTGAGTTATAGCTCATGATTCGGATAGTTTAGAATCTTTTGATATGTAAGTACAGTAAAAACTCGCTAATCCGGATAATTGATTGCAGACCCCAATCCGGATTACCGAGATTTCCGGATTATCGAGTTTTATTAATTGGTTTAAATTTATATTAATTTGGTGATAATTTAATTATTTTTATGTTTTTATTAAAAATGAAAATTATTCATTTCAAAAATATGAACTTTGAATATAATAGGTACCATTTTCAATTAAATTTGCAACGATTTTTTATTAAAATAAAAAGTAACGTGTCTTTACAATCCGGATTTTTGAGTCAAATAGGTCAATCAATCCGGATTATAGGATACGCAATGGGTTGTGAAATGCTGTCCGGATTACCGAATAATCCGGATTGTCGAGGTCCGGATTATCAAGTTTATACTGTATATAGTTTAGAAAAGTTTTACAAGAAACATTTCTTTAAAAACGTGTTATAGCGAATGTTAATGGAAATTTATTTGTTCCAACATAATTTATAGAACAAATTTCATGGCCATTATTGAGAATCTTTTTGCAAATGAGAAATAAAAAATGTGGTTTCCTCTTACCTATAAAAAAAACACACATATGCTCTGCCATGCAGCTGCTATTTGTACATTTCACAGCGCACCCACCTGGCTGCCACCACATAGAAGAGGCCAACAATAATACGAGCATCCTGTCGCCGTAAATTGCGTACAGCATCAGTTGGATTGGATAAAAATGATTGTCTTGCAACGATTTCAATTCCTGCTTCCATACAACGATTCTCAAGGTCTTCAACCGTCTGGAAATAAATGGCAAAAATATACATAATGAATAGATGATGTCAAAGGATAAAAGAAATGTTTATTAATCGTTTTTTATTAAGAAATTAACGTTTTAGAAATGGAAAATCGGCAATAGTATGGTTGATTTTCTGTTGATAACTCACGAGAGTACTCATGCTCAGCGTGAAATTCAAAAAAGGTCAAGTTCTATTTTCGGTAAAATCTTAAAAACCCGCCAACACTATTGATTTTGTAAAATTGTTTAAGCTTTACGGCTACAAGTAGGCATTTTTTAGTGCATGTAGAAAATCTGTACACTAAGATGATACATTTTATTGAGTTAAGTTTAATTGAGATCGACTCATATTCATATATAGCTCCCTTATATGTTTTAGACCGTTTCGAACTACTAGAATCACGTGTATTAATTTTGGTTTAAATATATTCAGATTTAGCGTCCAAATATATTTTCGTCTGTTTTATGTACATTTTCCACCAATAACCAACTTATGTTCAACTAAGACGATATTTTTCCAACGCGCCGAATTAAGTATAGAATATCGGTCCAGTTCTTCTGGTGGCTCTGGTACCAAATGGGAACGGAATATGTGTTTTGTACCAAGCTTTGCACAACCTAATTATACCCTACACAACTATGTTGTCAGGATATTATAGCTTTGTGCAGCCCCAAAAGTTTGTAACGCCGCGAAATATTGGTCCTAGACCCACCTTTAAGTATACCGTTCGTCATATCTCGACTAGCTGAGTCGATCTAGACATGTGTGTCCGTTCGTCCGTCCGTCTGTCCATTATAATTTGTAAACACGATACAGGCCACAGTTATGGACCAATCTTCACGAAATTTTGCATGTAGAATGGGTTCTGGCCAATGAAGACCCCTATTGTTTTTGGAAAAGATCGGCTGATATTTAGGGGATGAAATGGACTCAAATGTGGGAGCTTCACTTAAATATTTACAGGTGCTTACGTATTCAGACATTATTTAGTAACCCAAGACCACACTAGATGGAGGAAATATAGCGTTGATCGCTTTGAAAATTTCCATGAGATTGTCAAGGACAACGCCTATAATTTTCGGTGATGATCAGATAATAATTTTGGGATGAAGTGGACCGAAAACTTAACATTTTGTGTGTGTTTTTTTTTTTGAGTCGATCTATAGGCCACAATTGAAAGCCCAACATGGCAACATAACCCACGGTAAAGTGAATCTGGACAAGTACAGCCTTCGTCTACCGAATATTAATAATATTTGTTGACCTTTAGTCAGGTTACAAGACGGTGCAAATAACGCAAAGTGAGATTTTCGTGGAAGTTGTGTAGGGTATTATATGGTCGGCCCGTCCGACTATACTGCTCCGCTCACTGGTTTTTTAACTAAGCTTGCATAATACTTGAAGTAAGGGGTTATCGCTTTCTGGCTTTGGCATTTTACTTAGTGGGTAATTATGAATGAAAGGATCTTAAAAGAGAGTACGCTGTTATTGCTGATAGGTATAAAAGGAGGTGATTACTTGTCATTTGGACCATAAGCGCTAATGTGAAGCATGATGTAGCCTCGGTTATGTGGAATACTACAATTTTGATATTCTTAAATTTATTATTTCAATAAGTGGGTTCTCATTTGTAAATTGGTATATATTTAGGTAGATCAATTTGCTGAAGATTGAATCCTTTATCGGTCACTTGTTGGGTGTTTCAGGGATTAAAGATTTTAGGAATAATTCTCAAAATCCCAAACAAATCAAAACATATCGATATCAGTTCACGTTGTAGGGGTTATAGCGCATTGAGATTTTAGCAAAAAATCCTTTTTATCCTTTCCTTTTTTTCACTTTGACTTTTCCCTTTTTATACCCACCACCATAGGGTGGGGTGTACCTTAAGATTCTCATTTCGCTTGCAACGCCTCGAAATTATCATAGAAGATCACATAAAGTATATATATAATTGATCGGAGTAAAATTCTATGTAGTCATAACTGACGGTCTGTCTGTATTTGGAATCACCATCATCCAAATCATTGCCTAAAATCGGTCATTTTGACCTCTTGTGAAATATTAAATAATCAAACTACTTCTATTAATGTATAAAGTAAATTTCTTATATAGCCAGATCAGTACAGCAACATCGAAAACCGTTTGCTACTCTAGAAACACAAACGAACACACACATCGAGAAAAATAAATTTTATATTTCCAGCCGATTTCACTCTTAGAGTATACACTTACTCTTTTTCGAACATTTTGTCCGAGCACTCTTACCGAAAACAAATAAGAACAAAGTTTTGTAAGATTGTAAATAATGTAAAAATATTAAAAAATAAGTTTAAAAAAATGTCTTTACACAATAAAAATTCTTTCAGAATGAGGTCATTTTGACCGATTTTAGGCAATATAGGTATATACAATATTCCAGTCTTTCTCGTGTTAAGATAGTGCTCTGTAATTTTGCACAGAAATTTTTAGTATTTCTAGGTTTTACAACGGTCCTCGTAATATAACCCCTATGTAATGGTACCATTCAAATTCGGAGGTTGGATATGTTTTTCAACCGAATTGGTTGTAATTTGGTACTTTTGAGTCTCAATGTAAATCGAAGACCTCTGTTATTTTGGCTTCTTACATTATAGTGAATCATTATACTAAAGGTATTTTGGATACTCAATGTATAACCAACCATTCTACTGAAAATTATTAATATTGACTCAATTTCCAGGTAGCCGACATATAACCCACTGTTCGGAAAATTGGGCACATTTTTCAACCGAATTGTCTGTATATATATATATATATATATATATATATAGGGTTCGGCATATGGTTTTCTAAGAAAATTGTAAACTTCAGTAGTGTTGGCGGGTTATTTGGGATACCATTTGTATTTTGTTTTTGCAAAATAGTCAGGCTTAATCCCAGTTTGTTGTTTTTATAAAAACCAACTATTTATTAGTGGGGAATGTATGGCAGTGTTTGCCAAGGCGTAAGGCAGGGAAGACTATAGTTTCGGTCTTATAGCGATCGTCATATCTCGACTAGCTGAGTCGATCTAGACATGTGTACGTAAAGAACGCAAGTTTAGAAGAAAAAAATAAAAAAAAACAAATCCAAGTTATATAAAAATAACACAATTCAATTTCTTTTATTAAGAATAAATTTCCTGAAAATGTATGAATAGCATAAGTTCAGGCAGGATCGATACTTATCAAATAATGTTGTTTGCTTCAGCGTCAAAAAAGAAGAGATCGAAACAAGGTATTTCTCGTTTGCATCAACCAAATAAATTTGCAATATTTAATTATTATTGAGTGCGTCTGATTTAAATTAGAAATCAATGTGAACTCAATACCATCTCAATAAAGAAGAAAAACTTTGAATACACCTCAAGCAAAACAAGAAATAACATTGCTTATTAATTTTAATGTTTGATCACAAACATTGCCGTGTAAGTCTAGGCATAGCAGTGGGAAATGTATTGTAGTTGTCTGCAAATGCCTTGTTGACCACGAATTCAGGCACCAACGAAACGAACTTCTCATTGGGGTCGTATCGCTGGTAACGTAAGAACTTCGAATTGTTACAAGAGACATTTGGGTTTGAATTTTTTTTGTAAAAAAACTATTAATAGCTTCTGAGGAGAATAACCCAACAAAAAACTAAGGGAACTAATGAGGATCAGTGGCGAGATCCGAAACTATAGTCTTCCCTGCCTTACCTCTCGGCGGACAATGTCATACATTCCCCACTAATAAATAGTTGTCTTCTATCTATATATATAAAAATGGAGCAAGAAAAATGTATACTAACTCATCAATTGAGAACGGCTGGACCGATTTGACTCAAAATTTCTTTCAGTTGTTTGTAATTACAGTGGGAAGGTTTTTATGAAAGAAAATTCTAAAAAAATCCGTGAAAATCTTGCAAAAATTATTTTGAAGAAACGGCTGGACCGATTTGACTTAAAGTTTCTGTTAATAGTCTGTAGTTGAAGAGGAAAGGTTTTAATGAAAGAACATTTTGAGAAAAATCCCAATCAAAATATATTTTGAAAGATGTTATCATTTCCACACATTTTATATCGAACTTTTATGATTTCATCTAGTAGTTCTTTTTGAACATATTTTGAGCGACAATGGGCAGCGCATATCTTTAAGTAATTGTCATTATCAAAATATGTTAATTTTCTACAATTAATTGGATTGTCATTGCCTTGAAGAAACTATTGTATATGAAAATAAATTTATATTTTATTAGAGTTAAATTTAATAATAAAAAATCGAAAAGAGTAAGAATGATCGCTATCATTATTTGCTCACGTTTTTCATAAAATCAAGATGTATTTAGTTTGAAAATATAAGTTATGTTATGTGAAGAAATTCGCATGGTATGTATAAGTTGTGAAATTTTTCTCAAAGAAAACACAGTAAGGCATGGTAAAGTAAAAATTATTTTGCAAAAACAAAAAGAAAATTGTAAACTTATTTTAAGAAAAATCGAATTTTTGATTCTCACTGTAGTTTGAGAAAACAAAATTGTATGGGATCCTCTCTTATAACTCAGCGAAATATGGGTCCTAGACCCATATACCGGTCTCATATCTCGACTAAGTGAGCCGATCTTGATACGTGTGTCGTTCCGTCTCCCCATTATA
>NW_026873129.1:0-14043 GCF_032173495.1 Musca vetustissima | reverse complement strand
TACCATTGTGCTTCTATATTATTATCGGAACAAGGGGTGCTTTCGTCAAGCAGTTGGGTAAGTTGAGCGGAGTAGTTTTCTGCTATCTGTTGTGTTTGCAGCTTTTCGACGTCAAATTTCCGTGTTACATTAGATCGCACCTTTGCTCCTACATTAAGACGGGTACCTTGGCTGCCACAATGTAATGGTCCGAATCGATATTCGCTCCCCAGATCGATTGGACGTCTAAAACACTGGATGAGTGCCTTTCGTCTATCAAAACATGATCGATTTGATTTCTCGTTGTTCGATCGGGAGAAACCCAAGTGGTCTTGTGTATATCGAGATGCTTGAATCTGGTGCTGCTAACGACCATGTTTTTTGCTGTCGATAACTCAATCAACCTCATGCCGTTGTCTGATGTTTCTTCATGGAAGCTGAATTTTCTGACGGTGGGTCCAACGATATTTCCCTTCCGATTTCTGCATTAAAATCTCCTAGCAGAATTTTAATGTCATGGCCAGGGCAGCGATCATATGCTGTTTCTAGGCGCTCATAAAATATGTCTTTGGTCTGCTTGTCTTTATTTTCGGTCGGAGCATGGGCGCAAATAACACTGATATAGAAGAACTGCGCTTTTATGCAGATTATAGCAATTCGCTCATCTACTAGAGTGAATCTGGAGACGAGTTCTTTTATTCTCCTATTAACCATAAATCCGCAGCCCAATTCACGTCTCGTTTCATGGCAGCTATAATACAGAGCGTAATCTTCTGATTTACTTACGCCAGTCCCTTTCCATCGCATTTCCTGTAAGGCAATAATATCGTCTTTGTACTTCTTGAGTACATCACACATTCCAAGTGCAGATTCGCAGATCGTGTTCCTTTATACGATTGCGGGGATCGTCAACATTAGGTGCGTTTGGTTTTCCTTTTCTTAACTTTTTCATAGTAGGTGGGGTTTTCTGAGAGTTGGCAACTCACCTGACGGCTCAGCCCATTTTTTATAGTTCTTATACGGGAACTCGCAGCACAAATTTGTTTTAAACCAAGTCCACGCCTAATGAGGTTCTTTAAAAATGTATTTTAAACAAATCCACACCTTCTAAGGTCCTTGATAAATTTATTTTAAACAAATCCACGCCTGCTAAGGTCCTTGATAAAATTATTTTAAATAAACCCACGCCTCCTTCATCGATATAAAATGTTTTTTTTTATGTTTTAGAAAGTATTATACACATAATGTCGAATTTATATTATCTTTACTCCTTTTGCAAAATTTATTATTTCTTTTCCAACAACCTCCTTTTGCAATTTCCATAGTTATGCGTTTAAAAAATTAAATTCCCCTTTCCGATTTATTACTTTTCCCACAAACGTATGCAATACAATTTAAACTGAAATATTAAGCACCCATTTATATAGAAAGTAATTATTGAATCTCAAACACTTTAGCCTTACAGTAAATTATTTTGAGTAAATTGACTTGTTCACCCAAATACCTACTTTCGTAATTATAATGGTTATTAATAAGCTAATGCAAAAAATCACACACGCACACACACATTTTCAGATAATCCTCTTCACATGAACTAAATAAATATTTAGGTACTCAAATGCCTCACACACATGACTAAAACATACGTACAATGGCTGGCGACACGTGTATAGAAAATTACATACAACTTTTGAAATTTATTTTCAACTACATCCTCCGAGCGCACACACACACATTTTTTTGATATTTTTAATCTCCCTAAAAGTAGGCAATGTTAGTCTGTGATATAAATACAAGCATCAGCCACTTTCACCTCACCGCCCCTGTTAACTAAACTTACATCATTATTATTATTATTATTCTTGGGATGTCAGTAGAACATGTTCATTGTTGTTGTTGTTGTTCAGTTATTTATATAATGTTTTCATTAGTGTTGTTGGGTTATGCTTTTAAATAGGATTAGTTAATGGAGTTTTGAGCAATCTTTCTAAACGAATACATTTAATTTCATTTCTTAAATGCTAGAATAGGGGAAGTAAATACTAGAATTGGGAAAGTGTTTTAATAATATTCACTCTGAGGTCCTTCAAAAAATTATTTTAGTAATATCCAAGCCTCTGAGGTTCTTCAAAAAAAAAATATTTTGATAATATCCAAGCCTCTTCAAAAAATGATTTTAATATTATCCACGCCTCTGAGGTTCTTCAACAATTTATTTCAATAAAATCCACGCCTCTGAGGTCCTTCAAAAATTATTTTTAATATATCCACTCATCTGAAGTCCTTAAAATATGGTCTTTGTAAAAGTTATATTAAATAAAAAATAAATTATAATAAACCAGTGACCGGAGCAGTATAGTCGAACGGGGACGACCATATGATACCCTACACAACTTCAATGAAAATGTAACTTTCTGTGGTTCTATATTCTGAGATTGGGCAATAGAGTGGTAATATAGGTCAGAAAATGTTAATAATAATAAATACAGCCCCTCTAACTACTTGTCCAGATGGATATACTATCAACTTCTCGGGTCTATGTCCTTCAGCCATAATTGCGGCCTCTGCAGCAACCAGGAAATTGGACAAAAATAAAGTTTTTGATCCATTTCATCCCCTAAATATTTACCGATCTTTATCAAAAACAATGGGGGTCTTCATTGGCCAGAACCCATCTTACATGCAAAATTTCGTGAAGAGTGGTACATAACTGTGGCCTGTATCGTGTTTACAAATTATAATGGACAGACGGACGGACACACATGTCTAGATCGACTCAGCTAGTCGATCTTAAAGGTGGGTCTAGGACCAATATTTCGCGGAATTACAAACTTTTGGGACTTCACAAAGCTATTATACCCTGACAACATAGTTGTGTAGGGTATAAAAAGGCCATTGTAAAAATATATTAAAAATCTACGCCATAAAGTTATTTCAAAACCAGTGAGCGGAGCAGTATAGTCGGACGGGGCCGATCATAAGATACCCTACACAACTACCACAGAACTCTATCTTTCTGCGGATTTTTATTCCAAGCCTGGACAATATTTCGTTATAGTTACACCCTTTTGCCATATTAGAGGTCAACAGCACCTCTTCCTTACATTGACATATTTTCCGAATATTACCAATATTCAGTACAGCCCTTCTAATTACTTGCCCATATTCCCTTCACAGTGGGTTGTGTTCTGATGTTCGGCTTATAATTGTAGCCTATAGATCGAATCGAAACCCCCAAAAAATAGTTTTTGGTCCACTTCATCCCAAAATTATTATCTGATCACCGAAAAATATAGGCGTTGTCTTTGACCATAACTGGAACCTTATGGAACATTTCAAAGCGATCCGCGCTATATTTCCGCCCTCTAGTGAGGTAATGGTTTATTAAATAGTATCTGAATACGTAAGCACCTGTAAATATTTACTTGTAACTTCACATCCGAGTACATACGACAATATAATTGGTATCAATTTAAAGGCTCCTCTTGGATATAATATAAACTTCTCGGGTATATGTCCTTCAGGAGTAAATATATACGCTATAGAATACAAATTTTGTCATTTTCCACACAAAAGTCAGGGTCCATTTGACCCGCTAAATATTGACCGATCTTTATCAATGGCATGCTTATTCTTTGGCCAAATTCGAGATTTTTGGGCCATAGTTGCGGCCTCTGGAGCGACCATAAAAACCGACAAAAATTAAGTATTTGGTTCATTTCATCCCCTAAATATTAACCGATCATTATCAAAAACAATAGGGGTCTTCATTGGGGAGAACTCATCCTACATGCAAAATTTCGTGAAGATTGGTCCATAACTGTGGCCTGTACCGTGTTTACAACGGACTGCGGACACACATGTCTAGATCGACTAGTCGAGATATGACGATCTAGATATGACGATCGGTATACTTGAAGGTGGGTTTAGGACCAATATTTCGCGGTGTTACAAACTCTTTGGGCTGCAAAAAGCTATTAATACCCAGACAACAATGTTGTGTAGGGTATAAAAAGATCATTGTAAAAATATGCTAAAAATCTAGGTCATCAAGTTCTTTCAAAATATATCAATGTCACATTCCTCGAAAAAAATAACAAAATCTGACTGAAAAAAAATAATTTCATTTTCAGTTAATATGAAATAAACATTTCTTTAAATTGAAGCGAAATAAACTTCTAATTAAAATTATTTTAATTAAAAATGAATTTGTAATGGAAACCAGTTGCAAAAGATTTACCTTTAGTCCAAAAACAATCACAACACAGCAGGGCAACGAAAGCAAATTATAATAATTGAGTTTACCAACCACTACCACCCCCACCCTTAACTTTAGTCGTTGATGTCCTGAGTCGAAGAATAAAAAGGATACACAATAATACATAGTCTCTTAAACAAATACATATTTATATACAGTAATGGAGGTATATAAATGCAATATATATCTATATATATATATTGTGTTTACACTTGAAAAAAGAACTAAACATTAAAAACATAACTATTATTCTTTCACATTTTTTTATAATTGTTTATTTTTTTAAGTGTTTTTCCCAATTTGTAAGTGTATCCTAGTTCATCTGTTTTGGTTTACTTGATGCTATGTACGAACATAAAGAGCATACTTTATCGTACTCCAAAAGTGAAGCATACCTTAGGGGATACTTTATAAAAAAAAACTAAAGCACACTTTATAAAACTGATTTTAGAATACACATAACATAAAGGTATTGTTTTATATGTCGTGTGGTTCACAAATATGCGGGATTGCGACGAACAAGATCAACTGTATATAGTCACTACGGGTATTTCTAAGACCCTTAAAAGAATTATTGCTAATTCGACTCCTTCTCTGAAAAAATATGTAAAATAAATCCTCGCTTCTAGGACCTTATTTTTATGTAAATAAGACCACGCCTCTAAGATCAAAAAAATTTTTTTGATATAAATCTATGCCTCTGATGTCCCTAAATTTTCTTTAAGAAATCCTCGCTTCTAAGTTCCCTATTTTTTATTTATTTACTAGCATATGCCCGCAACTTCGTTAGCGAATGTAGGAAATATTTAAACATGTATTAACATATTATTTTGTTTTCATATGTCAGAAAAACAATCCACACATTAATATCAACCATAAATTAAATTTGAGTACCATTTACTACCAAATTTCATAATTCTAGCTCTAAAGATTCACCCAAATACAAATTTTCCATTTAGCACACATTATGACCATAAGTACCCTCTTCCACCATCCAACAAAACTTCATGCATACCCCGATCCTACACCCCCACAGTGATCCTAAATCCAAGTTTCAGGATTCCAAAACTATCGGTTCACCCACAATTCAAATTGTACAAAATTTAGTACACAGTAGTACGAATTTCCAAAACCTCCTACATCTCCACTGTGATCATAAATCCAAATACCATGATTTCAACTCTATCGCTTCACCCACAATTTAAATTGTACCAAATTTGTTAAACTGAATCCTGACCCTAATCCTACCATGTCCGTGAAAATAAATTTAAATTTATTTCACAATATTTATTTTTACGTTTTCCAACACTGTATTTTCCAACGAGATAAATTTAAATTTGAATGCAAGGGATAAGAGAGTTTGGCCCCACTGTGGGAAAACGGTGGGGCCTGGAATATTGTGGTATGCATTTCCGAAAAGGGCATCGAAAATGCTTCTGGGCCAAATTTTTCCCGAAGCTCTGTGGCTTTTCTTAGACCCACAGTGGCCAGATTTAAATTCCATATAAGGGGACAATAGGTTAGGTCCCACTGTGGGAAAACGGCGGGGCCTGTAATATTGTGGCATGCATTTCCGAAAAGGGCATCGAAAATGCTTCTAGGCCAAATTTTTCCCGAAGCTCTGTGGCTTTTCTTAGACCCACAGCATTTTCGATGCCCTTTTCGAAAATGCATGCCACAATATTCCAGGCCCCGCCGTTTTCCCACAGTGGGACCTAACCTATTGTCCCCTTATATGGAATTTAAATCTGGCCACTGTGGGTCTAAGAAAAGCCACAGAGCTTCGGGAAAAATTTGGCCTAGAAGCATTTTCGATGCCCTTTTCGAAAATGCATGCCACAATATTCCAGGCCCCGCTGTTTTCCCACAGTGGGGCCAAACTCTCTTATCCCTTGCATTCAAATTTAAATTTATCTCGTTGGAAAATACAGTGTTGGAAAACGTAAAAATAAATATTGTGAAATAAATTTAAATTTATTTTCACGGACATAATCCTACCCTCAATCCAAATTTCAGCGTTCTAGCTCTACTGGTACGCCAAATACAAATGATACCATATTTAGTACTTTTCTAGTACGAATTTCCAAAAACCCTGCCTTATCTGACACATTTGGACCAAGATCGACCCTCAGCTAAAATTTCAAGATTCTGGTTTCAGCCGTTTCGCCTGGACGGTGATGAATCGTTAAATCAGTCAGTCTTTTCTTTTATTACTATAGTTTTTTTGTTTGTTTTTGAAATAAGACCACGCCTCTAAATTCCAAATAAATTTTATGAAATAAATCTATGCCTCTGATGTCCCTATTTATACCCTACACAACTATGTTGTCAGGGTATTATAGCTTTGTGCAGCCCCAGAGTTTGTAACACGGCAAATTTTGGTCCTAGACCCACCTTAAGGTATACCGATCGTCATATCTCGACTAGTTGAGTCGACATGTGTGTCCGTCCGTCCGTCTGTCCATTATAATTTGTAAACACGATACAGGCCACAGTTATGGACCAATCTTCACGAAATTTTGCGTGTAGGATGGGTTCTGGTCAATGAAGACCCCTATTGTTTTTGGTAAAGATCGGTTAATATTTACACTTACACTTAAATATTTACAGGTGCTTGCGTATTCAGATATTATATAGTAACCCTCACCACAGAGGGCGGAAATATAACGCTGATCGATTTAAAATTTTCCATGGGGTTCCAGTTATGGTCAAGGACAGCGCTTGTAATTTTCGGTGATGATCAGATAATAATTTTGGGATGAAGTGGACCAGAAATTTAATTTTTTGAAATTTTACGTATCGATATATAGGCCACAGTTATAAGCCGATCATCACCATACAACCCACGCTGAAGTCAATCTGGACAAGTAATAAGAAGGGCTGTACTGAATATTAGTAATATTCGGAAAATATGTCAGTGTATGGAAGATGTGCTGTTGACCTCTAATCGGGCAAGAGGGTGCAAATGTCACGAAATATTTCTCAGGCTCGGAATAAACTTCTTTAGAAAGTTAGAACTCCGCCGTAGTTGTGTAGGGTATCGTATGGTCTGCCCCGTCTGACTATACTGCTCCGCTCATTGGTTTTGAAATAAATTCTCGCTTCTAAGGTTCTTTAAAGAAATATTTAAAATAAGTCCACTCCCTTAGGGTATTTGAAAAAAAAAAATATTAAAAATAAATGCACGCCTCTGAGGTTTTTTTTTTCAATTTTATCCTCCTACGATGTAGCATTTTTTAAGAAACTTATAGTTTTACTCTTTTTATCCATAGTTGTAATATTGTTTATTATTATGACTTTTATTAATAAACCAAATATTTATTTTCAGGGCAATATCTTTATTATGTGTTTTTGTTTTTTTTTTATCTCACATATGAATCATTTATTATTATTGTTATTATTATGGTTCACATTGGTAAAGGTTACCCGTATTAGCCGAAGAGAGAATCAACATTCAATTTCAACGATAAGAATCTGCTGCAAGGCAAACAATTTTTGGATCGATGGTTAAAACAAATTGCACTTTAGTCCATATTCAACATTTGTAGAGTATGGCCACAGTGGCCAGATTTAAATTCCATATAAGGGGACAATAGGTTAGGTCCCACTGTGGGAAAACGGCGGGGCCTGTAATATTGTGGCATGCATTTCCGAAAAGGGCATCGAAAATGCTTCTAGGCCAAATTTTTCCCGAAGCTCTGTGGCTTTTCTTAGACCCACAGCATTTTCGATGCCCTTTTCGAAAATGCATGCCACAATATTCCAGGCCCCGCCGTTTTCCCACAGTGGGACCTAACCTATTGTCCCCTTATATGGAATTTAAATCTGGCCACTGTGGGTCTAAGAAAAGCCACAGAGCTTCGGGAAAAATTTGGCCTAGAAGCATTTTCGATGCCCTTTTCGAAAATGCATGCCACAATATTCCAGGCCCCGCTGTTTTCCCACAGTGGGGCCAAACTCTCTTATCCCTTGCATTCAAATTTAAATTTATCTCGTTGGAAAATACAGTGTTGGAAAACGTAAAAATAAATATTGTGAAATAAATTTAAATTTATTTTCACGGACATAATCCTACCCTCAATCCAAATTTCAGCGTTCTAGCTCTACTGGTACGCCAAATACAAATGATACCATATTTAGTACTTTTCTAGTACGAATTTCCAAAAACCCTGCCTTATCTGACACATTTGGACCAAGATCGACCCTCAGCTAAAATTTCAAGATTCTGGTTTCAGCCGTTTCGCCTGGACGGTGATGAATCGTTAAATCAGTCAGTCTTTTCTTTTATTACTATAGTTTTTTTGTTTGTTTTTGAAATAAGACCACGCCTCTAAATTCCAAATAAATTTTATGAAATAAATCTATGCCTCTGATGTCCCTATTTATACCCTACACAACTATGTTGTCAGGGTATTATAGCTTTGTGCAGCCCCAGAGTTTGTAACACGGCAAATTTTGGTCCTAGACCCACCTTAAGGTATACCGATCGTCATATCTCGACTAGTTGAGTCGACATGTGTGTCCGTCCGTCCGTCTGTCCATTATAATTTGTAAACACGATACAGGCCACAGTTATGGACCAATCTTCACGAAATTTTGCGTGTAGGATGGGTTCTGGTCAATGAAGACCCCTATTGTTTTTGGTAAAGATCGGTTAATATTTACACTTACACTTAAATATTTACAGGTGCTTGCGTATTCAGATATTATATAGTAACCCTCACCACAGAGGGCGGAAATATAACGCTGATCGATTTAAAATTTTCCATGGGGTTCCAGTTATGGTCAAGGACAGCGCTTGTAATTTTCGGTGATGATCAGATAATAATTTTGGGATGAAGTGGACCAGAAATTTAATTTTTTGAAATTTTACGTATCGATATATAGGCCACAGTTATAAGCCGATCATCACCATACAACCCACGCTGAAGTCAATCTGGACAAGTAATAAGAAGGGCTGTACTGAATATTAGTAATATTCGGAAAATATGTCAGTGTATGGAAGATGTGCTGTTGACCTCTAATCGGGCAAGAGGGTGCAAATGTCACGAAATATTTCTCAGGCTCGGAATAAACTTCTTTAGAAAGTTAGAACTCCGCCGTAGTTGTGTAGGGTATCGTATGGTCTGCCCCGTCTGACTATACTGCTCCGCTCATTGGTTTTGAAATAAATTCTCGCTTCTAAGGTTCTTTAAAGAAATATTTAAAATAAGTCCACTCCCTTAGGGTATTTGAAAAAAAAAAATATTAAAAATAAATGCACGCCTCTGAGGTTTTTTTTTTTCAATTTTATCCTCCTACGATGTAGCATTTTTTAAGAAACTTATAGTTTTACTCTTTTTATCCATAGTTGTAATATTGTTTATTATTATGACTTTTATTAATAAACCAAATATTTATTTTCAGGGCAATATCTTTATTATGTGTTTTTGTTTTTTTTTTTATCTCAAATATGAATCATTTATTATTATTGTTATTATTATGGTTCACATTGGTAAAGGTTACCCGTATTAGCCGAAGAGAGAATCAACATTCAATTTCAACGATAAGAATCTGCTGCAAGGCAAACAATTTTTGGATCGATGGTTAAAACAAATTGCACTTTAGTCCATATTCAACATTTGTAGAGTAGATTGTGTCAAAGAAAAGAATTTAATTTTTTCTAATAAAAAATTGTTCATATTTAAGCCAATCTAAAACGCCATGAAAACTGAAATGAGCGGAAAGGAAAAAATCTTCATAGTTCTGCTGTTAATAGTTATACTAACAATTGTTATTGGCCTCATTTATCAGTTATGCAAATTGTTAATGTGGCTATAAAATATTGGTAAATATGTTTTTTTTTTATTAATTTTAGAAAACACAATTTTTTAATTTATCATCCAACTATTGATTCGTGTCACAATACATTTTTGATATCACTTCTTATCGTTAATTAATAATAGAAATGTGTTTTGGATTTTTTTATCTCTTTAATTGATATAATTTTTTCAATATTTATTTTTATACCCCAATGTAGACAACTTCAATCACCACTCTTCAGATAAAAATGGTAGCTAATATTAAATGATTAATTGATAAATTAGAAATAGAGATAACTCAATTGAGTTTTTCTTCATTGCCGAAGAAAATATGTCAATGATAATATTCGTGTTAAACCACAATCTTAACCAGTGAGCGGAGCAGTATAGTCGGACGGGGCCGACCAAACAATACCCTACACAACTACCACGGAACTCTAACCTTCTGCGGATGTTTATTTCGAGCCTGGGCAATATTTCGTGATATTTGTACCCTCAAAAGCACCTCTTCCGAATATTCCCAATATTCAGTACTGCCCTTCAATTTTCCAGATTCTCTTCACCGTGGGCTTTGTTGCAATGATCAGCTTGGGACCTATAAATCGACTCGAAAAAACACAAAAAAATAAATTTTCGGTCCACTTCATCCGAAATTTTTTATGTGATCATCACCGAAAATTATAGGCGTTGTCCTTGATCATAACTGGAACCTCTTGGAAATTTTAAAGCGATCAGCGCTATATTTCTGGCCTCTAATATTAATGGGTTACTAAATAACATGTGAATTCGCAAGCACCTATAAATATTTAAGTTTAACTCTCGCATCCGAATACATATTGCAATATAATTGGTATCAATTTAAAGGTCAACCACTCCTCTTGGATATACTATCAACTTCTAGGGTCTAGGTCCTTCAGGAGTAAATATATACGCCATAGAATACAAATTTTGTAATTTTTCACACAAAAAATCAGGGTCTATTTGACCCGCTAAATATCGACCAATCTTTATCAAAACAGGCATGTGTATTCTTTGGCCCGATCCCCATCTCCATGTAAAAATTCACGATGTTTGAGCCATAATTGCGGCCTCTGGAGCCAACTGAAAGTCCGACAAAAATTAGGTTTTTGGCCCATTTAATTGGTCATTAACTGTGGCCTGTATCGTGTCTACAAATTATAAATGACAGACGGACGGATGGACGCACATCTCTACATCGACTCAGCTAGTCGAGATATGACGATTGGTATACTTAAAGGTGGGTCTAGGACCAATATTTCGCGGCGTTACAAACTCTTGCGGCTGCACAAAGCTATAATACCCTGACAACATCATTTTGTAGGGTATAAAAATCCACGCCCCTGAGGTCCCTGGAAAAATTATTTTAAATAAATCCACGCCTTCCTCTGAGGTCCCTGGAAAAATTATTCTAAACAAATCCACGACTTCCTCTGGGGTCCTTGAAAAAATTATTTTAAGCAAATCCACGCCTTCCTCTGAGGTCCCTGGAAAAATTATTTTAAATAAATCCACGCCTTCCTCTGAGGTCTTTGGAAAAATTATTCTAAACAAATCCACGACTTCCTCTGGGGTCCTTGAAAAAATTATTTTAAGCAAATCCACGCCTTCCTCTGAGGTCCCTGGAAAAATTATTTTAAATAAATCCACGCCTTCCTCTGAGGTCTTTGGAAAAATTATTTTAAATAAATCCACGCCTTCCTCTGAGGTCCCCGGAAAAATTATTTTAAATAAATCCACGCCTTCCTCTGAGGTCCCTGGAACAATTATTTTAAATAAATCCACGCCTTCCTCTGAGGTCCCTGGAAAAATTATTTTAAATAAATCCACGCCTTCCTCTGAGGTCCCTGGAAAAATTATTTTAAATAAATCCACGCCTTCCACTGAGGTGCTTGGGGTCAACTTTTTTGATTTAATTCGAATCTACACTAATTCAAGAATGTCCCTACAAAATTTCAAGAGAAAATCTCAAGATCTCTTGAAGATATAGGCGATTTATTGTGTCAGCATCAAGTGACGGCTAAAGGGCTTCTCAAACTTTAAACGCGTTTTTCTCTTTTATGAATGGCAGGCACGATAAATCAATAACTAATGACCCAATCGATACCAAATTTTTACACGTTTCTCTGTGAATGTATAGCTATTGTATGAACTATAATAAAGCCAATCGGTGAAGATCTTCTTTATTTTTTAACTTGATCTTTGGTAAAAAAATCGGCTATTTTCCAAAAATATTTTTTCAAAGGTCCGCCATTTTGTTAATTTTAGAGCGAAGTCAATAATCCTAGTTCATACGAGAGACAGACATGTGCTCTTTCTAACACCGTTGTAATTTTCGGATTCCGATGTTCCAGTGGAGAGTTATCATGCCCGCCATCAAAAATAAGGACTTTTCTTTAATTACAAAAAACAACAACAAAACAATAACAACAATTTTTTGCAAATTATTTTTCTTCTCTTTTAAATCTTCAAATATATATATATATATATATATATATCGAGAATGGGGGATCCCTTAATCAAATCCTCTGAGGTCCTTTAAAAATTTATTTAAACAAATCCCCACCTGTGAGGTCCGATGAAAGATTATTTTAAACAAATCCTCAGGGGCGTGGAAGGTTCTTGGAAGAATTATTTTACACAAATCCACGCCTCTGAGGTCCTTTAACAATTTATTTAAACAAATCCCCACCTGTGAGGTCCGATGAAAGATTATTTTAAACAAATCCACGCCTCTGAGGTTCTTGGAAGGATTATTTTACACAAATCCACGCCTCTGAGGTCCTTTAACAATTTATTAAAACAAATCCCCACCTGTGAGGTCCGATGAAAGATTATTTTAAACAAATCCACGCCCCTGAGGTTCTTGGAAGGATTATTTTACACAAATCCACGCCTCTGAGGTCCCTGGAAAAATTATTTAAAAAAAAAAATTACGCCTCTGAAATCCACTAAAAAATAAATTATATTTCCCAGAATTTGTAAGTGTACGAATACTTTTTCTGGCAAGTGTATATTTTTAGAGTAGCTCACAATGAAACTACATATCTCTAAAGAAGACCAATATATGTTGTCTAATCAGAGTCTTCCTATCAGAAAATCTTCTTCATATTACAGACCTTTGGAGCAGGTCTTCTAAGTTTCAAGACCTATTAATTATAGCTGATAATTTTTAAACAACTTTGTAAAGTTAACAACACTGATTGTTTACATTGTGGTTTTCAGACGCTCTCCCTCTCTTCTGTCAATATTTGTATTGGATGATATTTTGTATTATTAATTTCCCAATGTTAATAGAGAGAACAAAGAAGAGGCCCCCATTAACAAAAAAAAACAGCTGAGATTTGTATTTACCATGATAATATCCCCCTTCCCCCAACATTAATGAATCAAACAAATACAAACACACTGGCATACGCTCTCATCAATTGTAAGAGAGTGAGAGAGAGCCACTCACTGGTGGGGGCCTCTTTCATATTACCAATTGTTTGTTGTTTGATTATTTTAGTCATTCGACGGTTTCTTTAGCAGGCGGCCGATAAATTTTCGACTTTGTTTCGCTTTTTTCGTTTTATTTGAAGCGTTTGTATTTTGGCGGTGACGGTGTGTGTATGTACGACGTTATGCTATAGCGTTCACTTGTTCACAAGGTAGCTAGCAGCAGCAGCATTTACTTCCGAATTTTATGGTTTCCCCTTCGATTTTATTTTACTTTGTTGTCGTTGTGAAACATGTGTTGCCTTCGTCATCTTAAAACCAACAGAAGAACATAACAGCTGATAAAAGTTAATATAAAAAATATAGTATGGACATTTTTGCTTGGCTGGCAAAGTAAAGAAAATTAAAATACAAATCGGGGGAAAACAACTGATTTTCATCGCGTGTTTCTTTGACGTTTTTACCTTCATTTTTGTGATTTCGTTGAACGCGTGAATATTGTGCAAGTGTATGTGTGTGTGCGTTTTTTTTAATATTATGAAAATATCG